>NC_132917.1:13221886-13429626 GCF_047675955.1 Chlorocebus sabaeus | reverse complement strand
TGAAAATAAATCCTCAATATGTTTAATGATTACCTATTTTGTCTCAGGTTTGAAGAAGTCTAGATACAACACATTTTCTGTACTTTATTTAATAGATTTATATAATATTTATAGAAAGAATGTTAAAATAGTAAATAAACATGAATTAATAAAATAAAACACAACAGAAATACAGTGTGATTGAGGTATAAACATATTCATGTTAGAACTTAGAAGGGTAGCAGCTAGCATCTTACATCATGCCAGAGCTATATATATATATATATATATATATATATATATATTCACATCTGAATTACACTTGCATTTTTGTCATTAATATTCCTGAATATCTGTCATAAAATTGAAATAAATGATCTGTGCTTCCAGTAAAATTACTGTCAGGCTTTGAAAATGGCTAAATAACAGTTGTTATTTATAGACCCACAATATAACTTTTAAGTTAAATTGCAATGGAAAAACACACAGCTTTTCTTTTTCTTTTACAAGTAAAAGTTATATTTACAGAATATCCTTTTCTAGTTTAAAATAATGTATAGTTTTGAACATTATAATAAATTGTATTACTATTATCCAACCAATCATATATGTATCAATCATATATTTATGATACTATGATAATGCTCTTTAGAAATTTTGCTGCAAGAATTTTTTAGTTTTATCTCATTGGGTGCTTCCATTAGGAAAGGAATTTCACAAGTTAATCATATATGGACACATTTTAAGTGTAATGAAGCAATGGTTTGAGGAAGAATAACCTACTCGATTTCTTGGACTCAACAGTGATATCAGTGGTCCCCATCAAAAACAGTATGGAGTTGAGGCCTTATATTTAATTTTTACCATGTCAGAAATCTCTTACAATAGATATTCTTTATGATGTGTTTACCAATATTGACCAAAGTACAACTTTTTCACAGGAGAAACTATTGCTCTGTTCAAAAAGTGTAGAGTGATCGCTATAGTTTTGCGTTTCCAGTTTCCTATAAATGGAATTACATACTACAAAGGCTTTTATGTCTATTTCTCACACTTCACATAGTAATTTTATTATTAATCCATGTTTTTGCATACATCAATATTTATTTTCATTTTTATCGTGTAGTAAGCCGTTGAACAAATGTTTCACAATTTGTTCATTTACCATCCGAAAGACCATTGTGTTGTTTTCAGTTTGGGGTGCTAATGATTAAAAAAAAAATACTCTGAGAATTGACCTGAAAGTCCTTGTTTGGACATATATTTTCATTGTCAGTAAATAACTAGGAGTGAAATTTCTGAGTTGTATGAAACATATATTTTTAGATTTACGACAAACTGCTAAACGCTTTCCAAATTGGCTATAACATGTTGTATTCACACTAGCAATGTATAACAGTTCCAGTTAGCCTCACTAGCACTTGTTATTTTTATTCATTGACATTTTGCCAACATAATTGCTTTGGAGAGGTATTCATTGTGTTTTTTAATTATGTTGCCTTAAATATGAAAACCACAGCTATTGGAGCATTATTTCTTGTCTTATTGTCACTCATACATCTTCTTTGAAGTGTATACTCAAATCTTTTATCCTATTGAATCATTTTTGTCCTAATTATTGAATTGTAAGTATTATTTATATATTCCAGATATAAGTCCTTTTACCAAATACATGTTTATAAAATGTCTTCTGCCAGTTGGTAGCCTGTCCTTTCATTTTCTTAAAAGTTTTTAGAAAGAGCAAAGCATTTTTTACTTCAAAGAAGTCAAGTTTATCATTTATTCTTTTATAGTATTTGCCTTTTTGAGTCATAAGGACAAAAAAATTTGCATAACTGGAGGTCTGAAAGATTTTCTTTCACGTTTCCTATCACACATTTCATACTTTTAACTTTTGTATTTAGTCTTGTAATAAAGTTTCATTAAATGCTGCTATATGCTACAAGAAAGGTTCAAGTTCACATATGTACGCATGTATATTTACAACATTTCTGGTATCATTTGTTGAAAATACAATTTTTTCTCTATTAAATAACATTTGTGGTCGGGCGCGATGGCTCACGTCTGTAATCCCAGCACTTTGGGAGGCCGAGGTGGGCGGATCACAAGGTCAGGATATCGAGACCATCCTGGCTAACACGGTGAAACTCCGTCTCTACTAAAAATACAAAAAATTAGCCGGGCGTGGTAGCGGCGCCTGTAGTCCCAGCTACGCGAGAGGCTGAGGCAGGAGAATGGTGCGAACCCGGGAGGCGGAGTTTGCAGTGAGCCGAGATCGCGCCACTGCACTCCAGCCTGGGCGACAGAGCGAGACTCTATCTCAAAAAAAAAAAAAAAAAAAAATTGTATCCTAGCATCATTGTAAAATATAAAATGTCCACATAAAGTGCATCAATTTCTTGACACTTTTTGAACTGAATGTCTGTCTCTATGCCAATATCACACTACCTTGACAATTTTCGCTTTATAGTAAGTCTTGAAGGCAGCTGGTATCAGCCCTCTAGTGTTTTTTTATTTGTTTCTTTGTTTTGTTTTATTTCTGTTTTACTTTTTTTTATTTTTGTATGTACCTTATTATTTGATAACACTTTTATAATCAGTGTGACCATTTCTAGCAAAACTTTTTGGAATTTTTACTGCATAGAATCTCTCTGTATGTGTAGGTGTGTGTGTGCATATGTGTGTGTGTGTTGTCTGTGTGTATATAATATTTGGGGAATATTGAAATCTTATTATTGAGTGTTCTGATTCATGGATATCATATATGTCTATATTTATTTAGGCCTTCAATTTTTTTCAAGAATTTTTTTGTAGTTCTTCATATGTTTTGTGAAATTTATCTGTATTTCATGTTTTTCATGCTATTATAAATATTTTATCTTCAGTTATATCACTATACACTTTGAAGCTCTTTTTTGAATGTATTCTTACTTATTTAAGATTGTTATGTATTGATGAATTGACTTCTGTAACATATGCAAATTATTTTTCATCCCTAGTATTTTTTAAGTCTACTTTGCCTTGTATTCATGTAGCCACTCAGGATTTGTCTATTTGTGTTTTCATGATGTAACGTATTTTATTATTTTATTATTAATCTAGCTTTTCTTCCTGTATTTGGAGTGAATTTCTTTTCTTTATTTTTCTTGAGATGGAATCTGGCTCTGTTACCCTGGCTGGAGTGCAGTGGCGCGATCTCGGCTCACTGCAAGCTCTGCCTCCCGGGTTCACGCCATTCTCCTGCCTCAACCTCCCGAGTAGCTGGGACTACAGGAGCCCGCCACCTCGCCCAGCTAGTTTTTTGTATTTTTTTTAGTAGAGACGGGGTTTCACCGTGTTAGCCAGGATGGTCTCGATCTCCTGACCTCGTGATCCGCCCATCTCGGCCTCCCAAAGTGCTGGGATTACAGGTGTGAGCCACCGCACCTGGCCTGGATAAGATTTCTTATATGTAGCATATATGTGGATCTTGCTATTTCATCCAATCCAGTTAAATCTACATGTAACTAGAGTATTTGGAAGATGCATGTTTAATGTAATTATTGATACTTTTAGTTTTTAAATATACTCTAGCTATTTCTTTTCTATTTTACTCTGCTTTTCCTCTTTCTGCTATATTTGGAAAAGTTGAAATTATTTTATTTCAATTTATTCTCACTATTAATTTTGTAGGCATACTTCTATGTTTTATTTCTTAATAGCTGTTCTCAGATTATAAAAGGTACATTAATTTATTGGAGTCTACTTTTGCATAATACCACCTCATGCAACATATAAGTATCTTAGCATAATAATTTTCCATTTTGCTCACTCCCATCCTTTATTATTTGATCTTTTCCTCTACCACTTGGGATAAATCTCACAGTACACTTTTATCATTTACAATATTAAGTATAAGGAAAGTATTTTGTATATTTAATATCATTTTCACCATTTCTGTATTCTTCTTTTTTTGCACATTGAAATTTTTACGTGGTGTCATGTAGACTTTCCCTGAAAAAAGAAAACCCTGTAATATTACCTGTAAGGCAAGTCTGCTTTCAATAAATCCTCCAGCTTTGGTTTGCCTCCCATCGATGCCTCGTTTTGGATAAAAAGTCTGCTGTTATTATCATATATTTTCATATATTTTATTTTATTTTCCTATCCCCCTCTGCTGCATTCAATATTTTCTTTTTTTTTTCCTTTGTATTTCACAAATTAGCTATAATGTGCCCTTGGAAATTTTCTTAGTATTTGTCCTGCCTATGGTTACCCGTAGAGTCTTTGGATTCTACCTGGTATCGGTTTTGATTAATTTAATGTAATCCTTGCCACTTTCTTTTCAACTATTCTTCTAACGTTTCTTTTTCTTTTCCATTTGTTTTTTCTTTTAGGACACCAATTACATTTATGTCAAACATTCTGATATAGTTTAATAACTCTTAGAAGCTCTATTCTGAACTAAAAAATACATTTATATTTAATTTTAGATTTTTTTATTAGAATGTCTTCAAATTCACTTATTACGTCTTTTACAGAGTCCAGTCGACTTATTCAGCCTGTTACAAGACATCTACATCTCTGATACCATGGTTTGCATTTCTTCCATTTCCATTTGCCACTTTTTATGGCTATCACTTTGTAGTTATCCATTTGTTCAAGCATGTTGTTACCTTTTCCATTACGTTCTTAAACTGATTATTCATAGTTTACAATTCCTTTCCTGGCATTTTCAACACCAAGGCCATTTTTGAGTATGGTTTTGTTGGCTGCTTTTTCTCTTTAAAACTCTTTCCGATCACTTTGTCTCGGAAGTGGATGACTTAGCTTTAATTGTGGCTGAATTGCTCTTCAGTGAACCACTGACTTCATATTTCTTCATCAATGGTGGACTCCTACCTGTTGCTTACTGTATGGCCTGTAGCACTGGAGAGTTTTTTCTCAATGACACTGCTCTGCTTCAGCTTTTAAGGGACCTTGCACACCAGAGACACAAAGTGACTTACTCTCTCTATTCATCCTTGGTTCTTCTTCTTCGGTCTCAGTCTTAGGTAGCCCATGGATATATGTGTTTCCAAGATAATGTCTTTCCCACTTTCTTTACCTACCTTATAATAGCCAGATGCTACCATATAACGTTGAGGAGGCATGGGAGGAGAGTGATTTTTCAGCACTTTGTCTGCTTTATTCCAGTGCATGATACTTGGCGAGGAGGTGTTCTTACAGTTCTCTAAAAAAGATGGTTTGGTTTCTTTTCCTTTCCTAAGAGTGGCTAACTACTCTCTGGGTCTGGTGGTGGGGAGATTTCTAGCTTGTCCTTAGCAGCAGACAGCTTTCTTTCATGTGAGATAAGAGTTTGGGTTTTGTACCTGTTCTCTAGGAACAGCTTATCATGATATGCCTGCCTGTGTCACCACAGGACCCCCTCAGATCTACGGTCTGCTGCATGTTCCTCCTGCGCGCCCAAAGACAGCTTCTGCAATCAAGCCCTTAGAGGGATGTGTGGGACATTCAGGTAGAACTAAACTGTCACATTCCCCTAAATGTGATCCTTAGGAACTCGTAAAAAAAATTCGGTTGTTGGCCGGGCGCGGTGGCTCAAGCCTGTAATCCCAGCACTTTGGGAGGCCGAGACGGGTGGATCACAAGGTCAGGAGATCGAGACCATCCTGGCTAGCATGGTGAAACCCCGTCTCTACTAAAAAAATACAAAAAACTAGCCGGGCGCCTGTAGTCCCAGCTACTCGGGAGGCTGAGGCAGGAGAATGGCGTGAACCCGGGAGGCGGAGCTTGCAGTGAGCTGAGATCCGGCCACAGCACTCCAGCCTGGGCGACAGAGCGAGACTCCGTCTCAAAAAAAAAAAAAAAAAAAAAAAAAAAAAAAAAAAAAAAATTCAGTTGTTTTCTTCTTTTCTGCTTTTCTGGCTGTTACCGTGTTTCATAAACTCTCCCAAAGGTGAAACCGTTTATGTGGCTCACTGAGGAATTAGTTACCATTTTGAATTCAGTTCATCAAGTTATTTTGCAATGATTAGTTCTTGGATAGGCTCAAAAAAGGTATGATTTTATAGATTACTTAGAGTATTCTCATTGTTATCAACAGAGCAAAATTATTTGCAGCCTTTCTTACTCCTTGCGGAAGTGGTGTTCTCTGAAGCACCTTTCTGAACAGTCTTTAAATATCGTAGAAAAAGTATTCATATTCTCAAGGAAATACTGGAAAAATGTCAGAGTAACGATATGGCAGAGAAGAAAATATTTCGATGCTATTTCTACATGTTTTTTCATAACTAATACATGCATTTATTTATTCATCCATCCCTAAACATTTATAGTTTACCCAGAGCATGTTAACTATTTTGTTAGACTCTGGAAATAAATAACATATGATACTCTATTTACTAAAAGGTCCAGTTTTGCTTTTATTTCAATTTACACAAAATGACTCTGTATCTGTACAGTTCACTGTTGGTAAAAAAAAAATCCTCAAAAGATAATATTGTATTTCTCATCAATCTCAATAAGCAGGCTTTAGTTATTTAAGAAACGAAATTTGTATTTCTTCAAACTGATATGCTATGCAACAACAGCACCAAAAAAGCCTATAGCATGTATAAATGAAAGTACTTAAGCCATGTTTTTATCCTCATTCAAATAAATCAATCCCATCAGTACACAATGATATGTGGTGAAACTATACAGATTTGAGGAAACTGGAATTTGCAATGTTCACTAGTGCACAAGTGACTGAATGTTTGTTACGAGAGTTTACATAATTCAACATAAAGGGCTGAATTTATGTTCATATAAGCTAAAATGCAAGCCTGGAAGGTGTAATTTGAGACACTTTAGGAACTACCACAGGTATCTCTTTCCCAATCATGCAACACCACTTGTAGACAAAGAAGACGTCCTCTACCATGAGCCAGGCTCAGAATGCCTGACTTCTACTCAGATTTATCTTTTTGGATCTCTCCCTTTGAAGATCTGTTTGGCAATGAAAGACATCTTAGAAAGGATTATGTGCTACACTAATATACATTGAGGTATATATACACTTACTGACTCAATGGGAAGTTATAAAGGAGAATGGAGGCAGTAAAGAAAGAAACAGTAAAGAACATTTTGGCAGACATAATAACTTAGGTCAAAGATTCTAATGTGAAGTTCTATGGACATATTAGCACAGAGGATTCTTTGTTCTATTTGGCTGTACTGTGCATTGTATGAAGATTTGCAGCATTCTCAATCTCTATCCACTAATTGCAGGAGCAACCTCTCACTTGTGGCAACCAAAATTGTTCCTAGATATTATCAAATGTCCTCTCAGTGGAGGGTAATGACCTCTGGTTGTGAACAATTGACTTAATCCAAATCGAACAAAGAATACATCCATAGAACTTCACATTAGAATCTTTGACCTAAGTTATTATGTCTGCCAAAATGTTCCTTACTGCTTCTTTCTTTACTGCCTCCGTTCTCCTTGATAACTTCCCACTGAGTCACTAAATGTATATATACCTCAATGTATATTAGTTTAGCACATAAACCTTTCTAAGATGACTTTCATTATATATATTAAAAAATAAAAAAGACAAAATATTTTAGATAAAAGCGACTATACTATGTGAAATTTTTCTTACAATTTCACTGAGTTGTAGGTATATTTTTATATTGTTTTGTTCCCAATTATTAAATATCTCCAAGTGACAGATGACTTATAGCTTTACTTAACGGGCAGACCATCTAAGTAAAATATGTAGACAAGCATAAAAACAGATAGAAGATAAATTATAGTGGTTTTATGACATCTGCACAGATCAGTTTTTCTTGATAGAAGTGTCATTATTTTAACAGTTATATTCCAGAGAAATGACTCTCTCTCTCTCTGTCGTGTGTGTGTGTGTGTAAATAACCAGCTTCAGAAAGGACACATAAGGGCTTTGAGACTACTCACTGTGACGAAAGAATACGTTCATAGTGTCACTTGATTAGTACACTGATGCTGTTTCCCTCCCTGCTTATTAAAATTAATGATTTTTTTTTCTGAAACTCCTAAAGCTAACCATAATGGGAATAATATTGAGCTTCGTTTTAAATCTCCTATGACATGCATCCAATCAAGGCATTCTCCTAGGTTTTCAGCAGAAGTAATCTTAAAGAATTCAGTAGATTGATATTAAAAAATAAAATAAAATAACTTCTACTACCTCACGATCATTATGGTTGGAACAGACTAGGAAAATTCTATTAATGACAAGTAAAAATCTGTACAATCCAGCTTCGACATGTGAAGAGCTCAGAGGTCATTATTCCCATCCTTACATCCAGAAAAGAGCTGAATAAACTCAAAATCAATGACTTTTCCTGGATCCAACAGAAAATTCAGGTCACAGTGCAAACTGCCACTCTGAAAACTGGAGAGACAGGAAAATACAGACAAGTCCAGCCAAGATCAGATTAACCAGAAAAGAAACTACTGGAACTATAAACTGACAGGAGCATTTAAATGGCAATTTGATACATATGGGCTAACTTGAGAGTGAGAATCATGGGACCTGCAACCTTAGGAAATCCTTGTACTTTACAGTTTTCAATTCCAGGACTTTATCAGGTTTTTTAAGTAAAAGGCAAGAAAAATCCACCTGTGTCTTTGGCAGGGGGAGTGATGTGGTTCCGCTGTGTCCCCACCCAAATCTCATCTTAAATTGTAACTCCCACAATCCCCACATTTCGTGGGAGAAACCCAGTGGGAGGTAATTGAATCATGGGGGCAGATCTTTCCCTTGCTGTTCTTGTGATAGTGAATAAGTTTCACAAGATCTGATGGCTTTAAAAATGGGAGTTTCTCTGCACAAGCCCTCTCTTTGCTGCTGCCATCCATGTAAGATGTGACCTGCTCCTCCTTGCCTTCTGCCATGATTGTGAGGCCTCCCCAACCATGTAGAACTGTAAATCCAACAAACCTGTTTCTTTTGTAAATGGCCCAGTCCAGATATGTCTTTATCAGTCACCTGAAAACAGACTAATATAGGGAGTGAATGAGTAACCATCTGAAATATACTGTGTGTTCTCCTAACGAAGACCTGTGCTTGTAGCAGTCTTTGTCAGAAGCCTCTCTCACACAGGCTTAAGGAAAATTATCAAAAGTTACTCCTTCTGGCATTTCTGTTGTCTAAATAAAGAGACAGTAAAAGATTTTAAACGCTTTGAAAGTCACAGCCCACGAACACGGTCCCTTCGAAAGACAGAGCTCATCATGTGATTACTGAATGTTTTCTCTCCCCCACTCCTTACTACCATATAAACAGGGATTACAGCTGAAATAGCAGCAAGAGACACACTCAATTTTAAGGAGTTCTTAGGAAAACACAAAGAAAACAGAGGATAGTAAAGGAAAAACACTAAATAAATTTGAAGCCTCTGATACCTACTATTGCAAAGAACATTAAACATAGCCCAATTCAGAGGCAAATAAACATAAAATCTCAGACCAAAGGTTTATTTATCTCTGATCCTAATACCTGATACATCATGCCCAGCTTTCAACAAAAATTACAAAGCATTAATAAAGCCAAGTTGGAAGAAAAGACTGAAGAGACAAAGCAAGGATGAGAGCCAGACTCACACATAGCATAGATTTTGGAAATATTAGAAAATGAATTTAAAATAAATATAATTAATACATTATGTGCTTTAATGAAAAAAAGTAGACAACATGAAAGAAAAGGTATGTAATATAAGCAGGGAGATGGAAACTCTTTTAAAAAAGCTAGAAATCAAAAATACAGTAACAAATGAAGAATGCTTTTAAAGGCCTATTAATTGATTGGACACAGATATAAAAGAATTAGTAACCTTAAACACGTTTTATTAAAAACTGCCTGAAATGAAATACAAAAAGAGAGAAGAAAGAGAAAAAAAGGACAGGATTTACAAGAACTGTGTGCTTATTCCAAAAGGTGCAACATGAATGTAATTGAAGTGTCATAAAGAAAAAATGAGAGAAGAGATTTGAAAGGAATGTTTGAAGAAATAATAACTATGAGGTTAAAAAAATATAATGACAGACAATGAACCACAAAACCTGGAAGCAAAAACTACCATTAGACTTATTATGTTAAAACTGTAGAAAGTCAAAGAAAAGTACAAAATCTTGAAAAAAGATGTAGGAAAGAACAAAACAAACTTTTTTTTCCTGTAGAAGGAAAGGAATAGATGACAGTAAACTTCTTCTTAGAAACCACATAAGGAAGCAGACAATGGAGTGAAATGTCCAAAGTATGAAAGAAAGAAAACATCAATGTAGATTTTTATATTCAGAAAATTTATTCTTACAAAGTGAAGGAAAAATTAAGGCTTTCTCAGGAAACAAATAAAAAATGCTGACAGATCTTCATATCTAGCAGATACTTCCTGAAAAATGTATTCAAATAAATTCTCCAGGAAGAAGGCAAACAACATGTCCTCAATTCTGATCTACATTAAAAATGAGAATGCTGAGAGAAATTCCGAGATTGCCAACTAGATGCAGCCAGGAAGAACTTCTCCCACCACGACAGAGCAGAATATCAAGTAAACCGGCATACTCCAAACAGACCATCAGAGAGAAGGCTCTGAGAGTGGTTGAAGAGATGACCCAGATTCTGGGACTGAAGAGAGAGAAAGCTGGGAACCCCACATGGGGTGGCCCAGTGTTGATGCCCTTTCCAGGCCCGGAATGGCTCTTAAAGACAAAGTGGCTCTGCCCTATGTAAGCTGTGGACCTGGAGAGAATGGAAAGCGCCGAACTATCATTCCCCTGGGACAAGGGAAAGCCTGATCTGCCTGCTTTGCTGATTCCAGTTTCTCCTAGAGTCCCTGCCTGGCCATGTCTGCAGATAGTGAGCCCCCACCCCCACTAACGGAGTGTGTCTGCTAATAACCTCCCACCGGAACTTGAGACCCTGCAGCCACCCTTTTGGAGCACTTCCTGCCGGCAGCACCCTCACCAAAATGCTTTCCTCCTGTGCCACCCCTACTGAAACACTTCCTGCTCACTGTGCCTGTGCCCTCCCCCAACCAGAGTGTCTCATACCACTGTGACACCCCATGCCAGAGCACCCTCACCCACAGCACCCTCCCACCCCCCTGCTGGAGTGCCTCCTGCGCAAGATTTCCCCATTGTCCCCACCAGAGCCCCTCCAGCCAGTGGCACCCTGCTGTCTCCTATGGAGTGCTATTGCCAGTGGTCTTTGAGAACTTTGGACTCTCTAGCCCAGCTGGGGCTTGACCTCGAGGAAGAAGGGGATGAAACCACTGACCCAGACCCAGTACTCCAAGGTTAGAGAACACAGCCCAGAAGTGTGACACTGAACCTTGCCCGGTAAAAGCATCCAGATATGAAGTCTTTCAGCTACACCCATGTTGTGCCACAGCCAAATCCTCAAGGGTAATAATGACAATAAAAACTAAAATTTCCATCTAAAAGACAGCAATACCAAATAGATAAAGGATCATCACCCCTTAAAGATGAGAAAGATCCAGTACAAGAACTCTGGCAACACTGAAAGCCAGAGTGTCTTCTTACTGCCAAACAATCACACTAGCGCCCCAGCAATGGAATCTAACCAGATTGAAATGGTTGAAATGTCAGACATGGAATTCAGAATCTGGATGGCAAGGAAGGTCATTGAGATACAAGAGACAAGAGATGGTTGAAACTCAATACAAGGAACATACTAAAATGATCCAGGAGTTGAAAACTGACATAATCATTTTAACAAAGAATGAAGCTGAACTTTTGGAAATAAAAAATGTACTATAGGAGTTTCAAAGTAAAATTTGAAGGACAACAACAGAATAGACCAAGATGCGGTAAGAACCTCAGAGTCTGATGACCACTCCTTGAAAGCAATACAGGCAGACAAAAAGAAAGAAAAAATAATTTTAATAAATTAACAAAACTGCTGAGAAATATGGGATTATATAAAAATACCAAAGCTACCACTCACTGGCATTTCAGAAAGAGGAGAGAGACCAAGCAACATAAATTTTGAAGATATAGTCCATGAAAAATTATACAATCTCACTAAAGAGGTTAACATGCAAATTCAAGAAATTTAGAGAACCCTTGTGTAATACTGTGCACAGTGACCATCAGCAAGACACATAGTCATCATATTCAACAAAGTCAATTTGAGGGAAAAAAAATTAAAGGCAGCTAGAGAGAAGGCGCAAGTCAATTAAAAAGCTAAGGGAATTTGTTACCACTAGATCTACCTTATGAGAGCTTCTAAAGGGAATGCAAAACATGGGAATGGAAAGACAGTATGTGCACCACAAAAACACACTTAAGCACATGTCTCACTGACACTATAGAGCAACTATACAATCAAATATACATAACAACTCTCTAACAGCATGATGACAGGAACAAATCCTTACATATCAGTATTAACCCTGAATGTAAACAGGCTAAATGGTCCACTTAAAAAGCACAGATGAGCAAGTTGGATAAAGATGCAAGACTCAATTGTATCCTGTCTAAGAAACCCATCTCATATATAAGGATACCCATAGGCTCAAACTAAAGGGATGGATACATATCTATCAAGTCAAAGGAAAACAAAGAAGAGCAGGGGTAGCTATCCTTATATGAGATAAAAACAGGCTTTAAATTAACAATAATCAAAATGGACATATAAATGCATCACATAATGATGAAGGGCTCAATCCAACAAGACTTAATTGTCCTAAATATATACATACAATATTGGAGCATCTAGATTCATAAAACAAATTCTTAGACATCTACAGAGAGATTTAAACAACTGCACATAATACTGGGGGACTTCAACACCCCACTGACAGAATTACACAGATCATTGAGGCAGAAAACTAACAAAGAAATTATGGACATAAACTAGACATTTGACTAATTACACGTAAGAGACATCTATGGAAAACTCCACCCAATGACAATAGAATATATATGCTTCTCATCAACACATGACACATACTCTAAGACTGAGCACACAACTGGCCATAAAGCACACCTTAACAAATTTAAAAAAAAAAGAAATCATACCACACTCTCAAACCACAGTGCAATAAAAGTAGAAACAACACCGAGATTTATCAAAACTATAAAATTACATAAGAGTCAAACAAGTGGTCCTGGATGGCTTTTGGGTAAAGAATGAAATTAAGGGAGAAATTTTTAGAAAAATCTTTGAAAGTAATGAAAACAGAGACACAATGTACCTGAATCTTTGAAACTCAGCTAAAGTCGTGCTAAGAGGGGAGATTTTTTTGCACTAAACACCTACATCAATAAGTTAGAAAGATCTCAAATTAGGAACCTAACATCACACCCACAGGAACTAAAGAAACAGGAACAAACCAACCCCAAAGCTAGCAGAAGAAAAGAAATAAAAAATCAGAGTTGGACTGAATAAAATTGAGACACAAAAAAAAATTCAAAAGATCAACAAAACCAACAGTTGGTTCTCTGAAATAATAAATAAGATTGATAGACCACTAGCTAGACTAATAAAGAAAAGAAAGAGCAAAGATCCAAATAAATACAATTAGAAAGACAAAAGGGACATTATCAACAACCTCACAGAAATAATAATAAAAAATAAAAAGGCCAGGTATGGTAGCTAGTGCCTGTAATCCTAGCACTTTGGGAGGATGAGGCAGGTGGATCACGAGGTCAGGGGTTCAAGACCAGTGTGGCCAACATAGTGAAACCCCATCTACTAAAAATGCCAAAATTAGTCAGGTGTGGTGGCACACGCTTGTAGTCCCAGCTACTCAGGAGTCTGAGGTGGGAGAATCACTTGAACCTGGGAGGTAGAAGTTTCAGAGAGCGGAGATCACACCATTTCACTCAAGCCTGGGTGACACAGTAAGACTTCGTCTCAAAAATAAACGAAGACGAAAAAAAATCTTTCAGACTATTATGAACACCTCTATGCACACAAACTAGAAAACCTAGATGAAATGGATAAATTCTTGGAAAAATAAAACCTCCCAAAATTGAACCACCTAAGGTAACCATGCAAGGTGGGTCCCTGCTGGTGCTTTTGTCTGGGCTTCTGGTAGAAAGATATGAAATAAGAAAAGGGCATTACATAATGATAAGGAAGTCAATTGCCCATGAAGGTATCACAGTTCTTAACATGTGTATACCTAACAATAGGGCACCAAAATGCATAAGGCAAAATCTGATAGACCTGCAAACTGAAAAAAACAAAACCTTTATTAGAACTGAAGAACATAACATGCACATTCTTTATGTTTATAACATAACACATTCTTTTCAAGCTCATATGAAACATTCAGAAAAGTAAACTATTGCCTGGATTAAAAAGCACAATTAAACAAATAAAACATTTAAAACAAATTAAAAAGAATACAAATCATATAAAGTATGTGTTCATACCACAATAGAATACAATTAGAAATCAATAATGGAAAGATGACTTTAAAACATTCCAATATATATGGAGATGAAATAACATATTTGCAAATAAAATAATATCAGAACTCATGAAAAATAGTTAATCTGACTAGGCCTATTGTCTATGAAAAAATAACTTCCTAATAACCTTTCCACAAAAATGTCCCAAGGATCACTCTCAGAAGGTTATTAGTAAGTTATGGTATTAGTTTATTACTATATGAAGCATTCTACAAATGTTATGCGATCAAGTCTACTGATAATATTGTTCAGATCAACTATATCATTACTGATTTTCAGCAAGTTAGGTTTATTAATTGCTGAAAATGAGATGTTGAATTCTTTAGTTATAACAAAGGTTTTGTTTTTTTCCATTTGCAGTTCTGGGCTACACATAGTGACTTCCTTCCAAAGATGCACTGTATGGAAACAAGAAATTTTAAATAAATTGACAGATTTTAGTTGATAATATTGGATCCATATTGACTCATTAATTCTAATAAACATACATACTAATGTAAAATGTTAAAAATAAAGGGAGCTGAGTGAGGGACATGGATATAGAGACCATTTATACTATCTTCACAATTTCTACATAAATATAAAAATAAACACCAAACTACCCATTTTTCTGAATTTCGTTAGTTCATTATTCAAAAAATCTTTCTTGCCAGCTCAATGAGAAAAAAGATAAGGAAAGAACATTGTTTGTTTTTTTTTTAGAGTTCATAGTAGAGGAAAATGGAGACAATAATCAAAATACAATGAAATAAAAGATATAAAACACACAAATATGAGAGCAGTAAGTTTCTACCATGAAAATAAGGAAATGTTTCAAAGAAACAATGACTGACATATGACAGGAGCATTTAACGGTGAATGAGTTCCTCAAATAAAGAAAGTAAAGGTGGGTATTTCATGCAAGTTGAGCAGTATATGTGAAGGAACAAGCATGAAACTGATAATGATCACATTATACTATGTAAACAGCAAATAACTGTGTGGCATAAATAGTGGATACTTGGTGGGAACTTGAGGTTAAATCAAGTAGGTTATAGAAGGTATCGCTGAGGCCATGTCATAAGTAACTTGCATGCAATATGAAGGGAATTTTATTTTATTATGTGAAACATCAGAAAAATCTGGCATGTTTAAAACAGTTTATTTATAATAAGAAAGATGTTTCAGAAAGATGACTCTTAACACAGTAGATTGTTTAAGAGAGAATGAGATCTAAACTCTGGTTAAACTTAGATTTCAAAAGTTCTGTGACGTCACTCTTACATGATAGCAATTTTTTGTTCAGTTCCAGTAAAAAATCATGGCACTTTAGGTTTTATGCTCCAACAGATGTATTTTGGACTTAGACTTTGTCAAGACAATTGCAACTGCCTTAACACAAGCTATTCACAGTTTACAAGTGGAGAGATTACATCAAATGCCCAAAAGCCAAACTCTTAAAAATAACTATATCTGAAATGGGTGAAAAAATCATCCCAATTTTGTTAAAGTGTTGGCAGGCTTATTTAAGAACTTAGTAATGTTAATATATTTTCCTAAATAAATTGGATCTGCCCTCTGTGCATAATTTTAAAACATTATTTCAGTATTTCTTTTAGTAGATTATTGTTAAGGACTTTTCAGAAATGAAATATCGAAATTGTTTCTCTCCCTAAAATAGCAATTTGTTCTTGTCAGTGAGGACTCTTTATAAATGAGTTAAACATAGACACATGGGAGAAGGGGAAAGATAATTATATTATATTATTGAAGGCTTTTATTCTGGAAGGATTAACAAATGCAAATACTAGTTAAGTACTTGCCACAAATATACATGCTGTAAAGAATTAGTGTTGCCTCTTGAGTTAGTGGTATTCTGTTTAGCTAAGTCTTGAACTCATTGCTCAGCCGGACATAAAGAGTTGGAATATGTTTAACATGGAGGGGATGAATGTTTAATGACTAGATTCTGTGTCATGGTACCTTTAAATTATGTAAAACGTAAACATAATTTTATATTAAGTAATGATATAAACCTAGGCTTTGGGAAGGCATGCACTAAAATGATTTTGATGATTGTCAAAGTTTTAGGATTATAAAATGACTTCCATGTTTTCAAAGTTTTATTCCTAATGTGTCTACAGATTTTTTAATCAATAATAGACAAAAGCAAATGTTAACAATGTACTGATTTATGAATATAGTTTGAGAGATGTCAATATATGTGCAGACATTTATGTGTGTGTGTAGCTATGTATAGAATCAGAAGTACTTTTATCTTCTGGGAACTATTATTTCCTTTACATTCATTTAATCAGTAATTCATTTATTTAACCAATAAATGAACTTTAACACATATTTTATACCAGGCATAATGTTGAAGGTTAAAAAAGACACAATCTTACTTTATCTTTATTCTGCCACCACTTTTAAATAATTGAAGAAGATGACAAGGTCTTATGTTTGTTTTAATTACTCATTGCATGAGATATAAGAATATGCCACTGAAATGTATTTAATGTTTTATTAATAAACTTGGTACTATTATTCAGGGGAGTTACCATAAAAGGACATATTTTTTTAGATTTAAAGTATCATACTGGAAATGATTGGCTTGTGTAAGGTAGAAGACAGAAATATTGTAAGAAATGGTTCTGGGAGCTGAGAGGCCATAGCTGTGGATGAATTGTTTATGTATATGTTGAAATCAACAACCAAAACATGGGTCATTTTGTTAAGAATAATGGCGATCAAGAAGACAAAACTGTCCTAGTAGTCGGTACAAAACAGCAGCAATGCAGGCCAATGGACAAGAAACTTGCTAATATTAGATTTGAAGGTGAAGGGAGTGGGGGTTGGGAGCAAGGAAAGTGGTTTATAAACAGCCATGTAGCATAAGAAGACAACTTTCAAGGAGGTGGTAGGGATGACGGGATGAGGGAGACTAAAAACAGCCGTCACTGTAAAGCCTGGCAGGGCAATTATGGTCCTCAGGGAAAAACCAGCTTTCTCTTAGAACAAAAACTAAAGAATATTCCTAAAATGGATTGAAGTTAGAGGCCATTTTTTCTCATAATTAAGTAAAAAGAATTTTGAGGAAGGGTCTTATATCTTGGAAGAGGTAAGAAAAGAGAACGGAATAAAGATGTACAATACTTTACAGGGATTAGAATGTGGAAGTCTCAGGTGAGCAGGGTGTCTGCGTGTTGTGTTGTTGGCTCGCTGAACAAGGTCAGATTGGAACTGTGGACTTCAAGGCAGACAGTGGTGGTGAGGCTGAGAGTGATGGGGTAGGGAGCAGTGGGTTTCGCAGTTTCAATCTTTATCTCTGATGAACATAAACCATGAGTGCTAACTACTCTTCTCAACCAACCTTCCAAGAATAGTATCTCTCATTCTCAGAAGGTAAATTTTCACACTGATGCAAGGAATGAGGCATATCAAGTGTGCCAAGTTCTTACAATTTTATCAAACTTTAATGTTTTTAAAGAACGAAGGAAGTTCTATCTATTGAAACACACACACACACATCACACACACACACGCGCACACACACACACCACATGCACATGACCAAAGGTCTCATAGAAAATAGTATCACATAACTATCTAAACTAAACTTTCTAATGTTAAAAATGTGGAAATTGAAGTGACACAGCCAATTGAAAAAATAACTATTTTTTCAAGGACTTACAGTGAAATAGAAGAATATATTTCTTCACTGGATTGTACCCAATTTTTCCATTCTATGTGAAGCATGTGATATAATTATGTGGCCAGGCATTAGGTGCCTAGGTCTATAATGAAAAGATACATTTTACATTTAAAACATCAAGTAACAAGCTATGAATTTCATACTACTATTACTTCTAGTATAATTGCCAGACAATTTTCAGGCCATAAATAACCCTACAATTACTTAATGCTTTTTTATGGTCTAGAGTCTACATGGCAACAATCACATTATTACAGAATAATTACATGAATTACTTTATTTGTAATAGCCATAAAGACATTATTTCACTACCTTATTCAAAGCACAAAGATTCAATACAATGTTTGTGATGCTGAGGATTTGATCCATTATTAGGGAATTAAATCATATTAAACCTTCACCTTTTATTATATATTTGAAGAAACATATATATGAGTCTCTGTGGGTCATTTGTCAAATATTATTCTTTTAACGCCTTAAAACACACTTGGTAAAATAGGAAAACAGGGACATTTCTTAATCCATTGTATTATAATTTTCTTGCGTGTGCCCCTTTGCAAAAAGACTGTATCAAATCATAAAATGGTATGAATATGGTTTTAAGAACACAATAATTGGAGACTTTGTGTTTCAATGAATAGTCCTCAAACAGCAAAATAGAACTGCATTTAAAAGAATCATCATTCAACAAACTATTTTCACTGGGACCCAAGGATGCTTGAATAAAGCTAAAAATTACAATTTGGAATTAAATTCCACTAGAACCATTAGTTGAATTAATTTTCATAATTTTTTAGAAATTGATTGCCTCAATCAAGTTTGATGTATAATCAAATGACTAAGATGCAATGAGAAATGCTACCATTTTTACCTTTCCTGAGCAGCCAGATTCCAGGCATCTTCTTTTTACCCAAAATACATTCATAGCAAAAAAAAAAAAAAAAAAAACAAACCCCACAAAAAATCATTCTGCTCAAACTTTTTGTTTACCAGACAGTTTGAATATCCCTATGCAGATAACTATGTGGTAAATGAGGAAATCCAGTGTGACTTATTTTTGTGGGGTTTTGTTTGGTTGGTTTCTGTTTTTTAGTTAAAAAAAAAAAAAAAAAGCCACAACTTCATAAACTGTTAGAAACACAATTACTTACTCTTTTGGGACTGCAATTACTCATTGGAGACTCCAAAGAGTCCACATCTCCAAATGATATAATTGCTCATTGCCTAATAGCATTTACAGCTATTTTGCTGTTGTTTTCCAGAGCCCAGATCACTTTCACTCTGTACACATTTTTGTATATGGTCAATTTTATTTCCTTCCATTTCTTTCCAATTAACCTCTCCCTCTTCTCTCTGCTCTTGTGCAGTTGGAGTGTAAGTTTTTGCTTGAATGCTTATGACAAACTAATTCTGAAATTTGATTTTTCTCAGAAGCTGCTAGTTGATTTTGAATTCTCCAAAAGCTATACAGGTATCTGAAGCTGGACTCCTGTGGACATACGGCTTTGTGAAAACAGAGAGGGTTTTCTTAGATTTCCAGAGAATGACTGTGCAGATTTCGAGAATAGCCTTTCAGGCTTTCTTTTCACCCTGTTTGGCTTTACTGGGTCTTCTGAGTCCGCATTGAGTCAGCTGCTGCCGCCAGTTCCGTTGGATGTATGGTAGCTGTGCATCCTGTTTCCAGAATTCCAGTGCTGATTCATCACTTTTAAATTCTGTTATTTCCAGGATAAGCATGGCATGTTTAAAAAACTACATGGAAGACCCTATCTTAATTGTGGGTTGTGGAAATTCCTGTTCTGTGAGAGAAAGGGCTTCTGTGGCTATGTCTTGCAATAAAAAGGAGAAAGCAGAGTCTATATGTTGGCAGAAAACAGAGGTTTATTCTTTATAGAACATGCCTTGAAGCAAGTCCAACTCTTAGTAGATCACATTTTTGTGTTTTTTTTTTTTTCTGAGATTTGGAGAAATTTTTATTTTAAGGCATTGTATCAGTCAGGATTCTTTAGAGAAAGAGAGCCAATAATACACTAGTACACAATATGTATCCCTAGCTATGTCTATGGATCTATCATCTACCTGTCCATGTATCTATCATCTATCTATGTATCTGTCATCTATCTTTCTATGTATCTACCATCTCTCTTTCATTTGTCTATCTAGTCTAGTCTATCTATATATGAGAAAGATATATTGATTTATGTTAAATAATTGTCCTTTTTGATTATGGATGCTGGCAAGTTCTGCAGAATGGTCCAGCAGGCTGGAGACGGAGAGACGAACCACTGTTACAGTTCAAGTCCAAAGTCTCTTAGACTGGAGACGCAGGAGAGGGCCAATATTGTAGTTCAAGCCCAGAAGCTGTTTGCTGCAGAATTCATGCACATTATGGAGGGCAATCTGCTTTACTCATAGTCCCCTGATTTAAATGTTAATCTCATCCCCAAATACCCTCATTCAGATTCACGTTTGACCACACATCTGGGCACCATGGCCTACATAAATTGACACATAAAATTAACCACCACAGATATTTAGGTTAAACAAATATACACATACCTTATAGTAGAGATTAAAATTTTGTATTGATTTTTGATGTAGAGCATAAACTTTCAAATAAATTTTATTCTTGTTGCAAACCGCCATAATCTATGTCTTTAGGCCCCTAGCAATAGCATTTTTTTTTTTCAGTATATAAATGGAAGATCTGGAAAATGGTAGAGATAACAAGAATACCCTAAGTGTCAGGATACTTTGCTGTATCTTCAACGTGCAGTGTTTACATTGAGAATGTCATGCTCCTATCTGATCCCCATGTCCTTCAACTGTGAAATAGAGCATAGTTGTGAAATATTACATGTAAAATATTTACATATAGCATAGTTGCAAAATATTCCATATATTATTACATATATGCACATAAATATTACATATATTAATATAGAATAGCTGTGAAATATTACATGTAAAATATTTAATATTAATATTACCTGTAAAATGTAGCATAGCATAATTTCTCAGCACATTTCCAGCTCTGATAGCCTCTGACTGTACTTATTTTACAGTGGCAACAAGAAACAGACAGGCTCATCAGAAAAAAAGAATCAGCCTTATGACATCTGGTATATGACAGCTACAGACAATTTGATGACTGGATAACTGTGATGTTTAACTTTATGTGTTAAATTGACTGGGCTGCAATACTAATATAGTTGTTCAAACACTATTCTTAATGTTTTTGTGAGGGTGCTTTTGAATGAGATATACATTTCAATTGGTGGACTGTGAGTAAAGCAGATTACCCTCTATGGTATAGATGGGTCTTATCCAATCAGGTAAAGGTTTGAATGGAACAAAAGACTGACCTCTCCCAGCAAGAAATAATTCTGCTAGCTCTCTGACTTCATGGATAACATTGGACCTGACTGAATCTCCAGCATTCCAGCCTCTCCCAAAGGCTTACATATGAAAATAAACCTTTCATATAGATATAGATATATTTCATAAAATAAATATGAAAAAACATGTATGAAAGGCTTATATTTCATGAAATAAATCTATATCTACATGAAAGGTTTGTTTTTGTTTTTGAGATGGAGTCTTGCTCTGTCACCCAGGCTGGAGTGCAATGGTGCCATCTAGGCTCACTGCAACCTCCGCATTCAAGCAATTCTCCTGCCTCAGCCTCCCAAGTAGCTGGGATTACAGGCACCCGCCACCATGCTTGGCTAATTTTTGTATTTGTAGTAGAGACGGGATTTCTCCATGTTGGCGAGGGTGGTCTCCAACTCCTAACCTCAGGTGATCCACCTGCCTCAGCCTCCCGAAGTGCTGGGATTACAGGCATGAGCCACCATGCCGGCTGAAAAGTTTATTTTTAAGAAATTTGTTCACGCCATTGTGGAGGCTTGCTAAGTCCAAAAGTATATATATATTTTATGAACTATATATATACTGTATGAACTATATATATGTAGTTCATAAAATATATATATTTATGAATAGTTTTCATTTTCTATATATATATTTTTGAATATATAGTTCAAACTATATATGAATATATAGTTCATAAAATATATATAGTTCATAAAATATATATATGAAATATGTGAAAGGTTTATATTTTATAATATATACATACACACACACATGCTTTTTTTGGCTTGGTAAGTCCAAAAATATATACATATATATAATAAAAATATATGTATGTATATGATTTTTATATTATATATATGTATGACACATTGGTTTTGCTTCTCTAGAGAACCTTGACTAATACAATAATTCAGTCTCAAAATTTAGTCAAGTTGAGACCATGTGAAAGCTGTTCACTAGGTTAGGCTAAATAAAAGATAACAGTATCATGTGGAAACATGAGGTGACTTGGAAGAAATGCTGATGCCCCAAGTCTAATGAAGCCAAATGCCAATAAGGACGTGAGTCTTTGGCTAAGTTTGCCCCACTCAAGTGCTGGGTCCTTTGCCTACAGATCCAGCCATACCTTAATCACTACCAACTCTGACCAAGTCTAGACACTGAAGAGCTTGCCTAATCTGAATCTAACCATATGGAAACATCAAATCCACCCAAGGGACAGTCCATAAAATAATTGGTGTATATTCTTCAAAGTAATCAAGTTCCAGAAAAGCAAAAACAAACTGGAAAATAGTGCCCAAAGAAACATAACAAAAATAAATACGAGGTTGGTGCAAAAGTAATTGCAGTTTTTGCCATTGGAAGTAACGGCATTTACAGATAGCAACAAAAACATTGCTGAGAGTAATGCCATTACACTCAATGGCAAAACCACAATCACTTTTGCACCAACTTCATAAAATGAATATATAGTTGGAAATTGGAAGTGAGCATATGCAGTATGGTTACAGAACGATAAATAACAGAGTTCCTTTAGCACCCAACATTTGATAAATTAAAGAAACATGTCAATAGGAAAGTACAGATTGAAGTGAAAAGTGTGCTAATGAAGATATGTAAAATACGCTAGGGCAGCTGAAAGTAGGAACAAAAAGTCTATCTTTTGAAGGAATGTAAAAGCTGGAGACATTTGAACTAGGTATTGAAAGAAAGTTAGACTGTGAATCTTAGAGACCTGGCTTCAAATTTTGCCACTGCACTTACTCAGCCTCTGTGAGGTCTACAACAGAGACAGTCTTTTTTTTTTTTTTTTTTTTAAGAGACGGAGTCTCTCTCTATTGCCCACACTGGAGTGCAGTGGTACATCTCAGCTCACTGCAAGCTCTGCCTCTCTGGTTCACGCCATTCTCCTGCCTCAGCCTCCCGAGTAGCTGGGAATACAGGTGGCCGCCACCACACCCAGCTAATTTTTTGTATTTTTAGTAGAGACAGACCTTCACCATGTTAGCCAGGATGGTCTCGATCTCCTGACCTCGTGATCCTCCTGCTTCGGCCTCCCAAAGTGCTGGGATTACAGGCTTGAGCCACCACGCCCAGCTGAAGAAGCTTTTACAAAGTGTGAGACTTGGGAAGGATATGGGAAAAGCCAAAAGCATTGCACAGCTGTTCCTAATGTAGTACAAATGGGAATATCTCTGTTGCTATTTTTAAATACCTACAGTCTTGGTCATGGGCCACATCCTTAGACATTATATGATTGAATCTTAAAATATACCTCAGGTGATTCTGATGTACAGTTGTAATAAGAGCTACCCTATTTGAAAACTTATTTGATCCTAGAGGCTTTGCATTTATTATTAATAATTCCTACATCTATCCTGTAAAATAGGCACCCTTATCTTTCTTTAAAACATGAGCAATAGATACGTGGTCTCTGAGAGGTTAAGTACTTGCCCTCAGTCAGACAGATATTGAGAAGCTGGAGTTTCATTCAAGGTCTGTGTAACCACAAATGCTATGCCAATTTTAATTCCACCTATCCTTCTCTAGTGATTAAATTTACCACATAATTCACAGAGAGGATTATAAAGTTAACCAAAAGGAGAAGCAGAAAATAAATACTGACACTTCAGTGAGTGCAGAATATTGATGATTAAATATGTCATTCTGTGCTTTCAGACGCGCTATGTATTCCCACAGATGTTTCCTCTTTACAAACTACATCAAAGAGGCTGAAGATAATATATGCTAATTTCTATAGTCCTTCGACTCACAATTTCTGAGGATTAGTAGAATGCAGAATATTTTTAGTTTTCACTATATGATTTAAGAAATTGTATTCGTATTAAGATCTTGATGTTGTAAAAAGAAAGTCATACCTTATTATATGTTTTCAAAATTATTTGATTCCACCAAAGTTTAATAATTTTTCGTGACTCAATACTTTATGCTTGTGTTATTTCATTAAAGATGATAATACTAGTATTGTGAAAAATGCTTATATGAAATATGGGGAGATTTCTTCTCTGATTGTTCCCCATCATTGATGTGCAATTGAATTTTCAAGTAGAATTTAAGAAATATTTAGTTTCTTTAAACAAATATTTTTTAAATCTACCATAAACTCTATTTTTACATTTTAAAAAATAATCAGTTTGCTAAATTACTGTGATGTCCCCCCATCCCTTGTCATAACCAAAAAACAGCCACATTAAAGTACAAACACCTACTAGTGTGTCATTACTACACCCAGCGGAGGGCAATCACCTTAGAGGTGAACTGGTAAGGGTGTCAGTTACACTCCTACTTCAAGGGAGCCTGTGGTCATTCTTACATCCTCATTCCTCATACCTTTGAAAATGCGAGTATTTTAGGTCTAAAGATGCAAATTCATCCTCAGTGCAGTCAAGTTAGCATCCACTAACCTCCTTGCATTCAGTTAATATTTTTAGGCCAGGGGATTTATTTTCCTTTCTTGAAAACTTAGTCATGCAGTGAAGAGAATGTTTTGTTGTTTATTCGTCTTTTCAAATGTATTGCTCTGGAAGTGCCTACAGATTATCTAGTCTGTCTTCATGTTAAAATGAAGTACTCCTCTCAGAATTAATCTTTTCTATACCTGTGTGCTTCCTCTCAAGGCTACACTCCGTGTTCCCCAAAGGACTGCAATGTCCAGCCAAGCGGTGTCTACTCTATAGACACTCATTTAATCCCATACTTTGTATGATATTTTGGGAAGGATGGGTCTAAAACATGTTTGCATAGAAACAATGTATCACAGTGAGAAGAGTTTAAACTGAATGATGAACAGGCTGATCTTACTTCTAATTCAGTTTTTGCTGATGTCATGGGGTAGTTGTTAACTATATCACCTTTTCATTTTCAAATGTGTTTAAGTTTGGGTGATAAATTCTACAAACACCCTACCAAAAGAGGGCATTTTTTATTATAATTGCTTTTGTTGAATTCACTAACATACTTTATGGAAAAAAATATTTATAAGAAGCTTGATGTTTTCACTTCTCTCCATAAATGGCTATTCTATAATTTTGTATTTGCTTATGCAATGCTTATTTCACTAGAATGAAAGACTGACAATTCAGTGTGTGAATAATGTAATTAATACTTGATGCAAGAAATTATTATGGCAAAATAGAACCAATTATACTTTATATTCTGTTATAAAACAACATATTTTCAAAAATACACTTGGGTGGATTTTCAACCAAATTACACATTGGTCTGTTTTTATAAATGGATTATTTATAGACCTCTGTCCTTGGTTGAAAATTACTATAAAGAGCAGAGATAAGGCTGCCCTCTACAGAACTCAAAGCTCAGCACAGAACTCAAAGCTCAGGTAGAGTGAACTCTAGGGGGCAAATGATGAGACGATGCAACTAAAAACCATCCACTATAGTAAGACAGAGTTAGGCCATGATCAGATCTTTTGCAACTCTGGTGCTCATAATTCTAGAAATGAGATATATCAAGGTCAGTAAAGAAAAGACATGTTTTTTACCTAGCATTCAACAGAAAACAATTCATCCAATACATCATATTGACATAGGACATCACAGGTCAGGAGAAGGGTGGCTCATGAAAAGAAATTGGGGAATAAATGTGTTCTATGCTCAGATGACCTTATTTGTTGATGACTTTATCTTATTCTTCAGTCAGCACAGAATTATGATACACTGACTTTGGAATGCAAATATTTCATTTCATTGGCCATTTTAAGAGCAATGATGTGCTGAAGACCAATGCTGTGCTGAATAAGAACCTGTGTCCTTCAAGTATATGGAAATGATCTCATACCTTCATTCCTTTATTGAGAATCACTGACTTTCTGCCACTTTCAGGTAAAGTGACATTTTCAGGGGTGCTGGCCACTTGATATAAATCTAACTTAGACTTCTTATGAATCTTATACCAGATCCCCTTAGAGAGAGAAGTACATTACCATAATTTTATGGATGAATAAATTGAGCCTGAGGACAGGGTTGGTGGCTCACATACGTAGTCCCAGCATTTTAGGAGGCCAAATTGGGCAGATAGCTTCAGCCAAGGAGTTTGAGACCAGCCTGGGCAACATAGTGAAATTCTGTCTCTACAAAAAAAAAAATTAAAAAAAAAAAAAAAAGTCGTGTGGTACAGTGTGCCTGTGGTCCCAGCTACTCAGGAGGCTGGGGTGGGAGCCCAGGAGGTGGAGGTTGCAGTGAACTACAATCATGCCACTGCACTCCAGCCTGGGTGACAGAGTGAGACTCCATCTCAAAAAAAAATTTTTTTTTAATGAAGAAAAAGAAAGAAATAAGGAAAGAAAGAAGGGAGAAAGAGAGAAAGAAGAAAAGGAAGGAAGAAGCCAAGGAAGGAAGGAAAGAAGGAAGGAAGGAAGGAAGGAAGGAAGGAAGGAAGGAAGGAAGGAAGGAAGGAAGGAAGGAAGGAAGGAAGGAAGGGAGGAAGGAAGGGAGGAAAGCAGGGAGAGACGGATACAGGGAGGGAAGGAAGGGAAACTGAGAGGTACTAAATAAATTTTTTGTTTACATACCAACTGAGGCAAAGTCAGTTTTCAAACCCATATTAATACAAATCCTTTGTTCATTAATTTATACCCTTTATACCCTTTTGAATATTTTTGAGCAAGAAAGAAAAGTGATTTGTAATCCCTCAAGAAAGTTATAAGCAAATCCTCTGAGTGTGAATGTTCAGATTTGTGTTGCAATCTGGTCAACACCTGCAAGGATTGGGTCTAGAGTAGAAGAACGATAGTTTCCAGTCCAGTCGGATGAGAATTGTAATAAGTGGCACTTTTAGAACTACTAAAAGATTATAAAAAATGTGTAATTATTTGATGCCAGCAACACATATGTGATGATTTCTGTACTGAACTGATCTATTATTTTACAGCTGAGGAACCCGAGGTACAGTGGTAATTCATTTTTTCAGAGGAAAACGTTAGTTGCTGTATAAATTGAAATTTCAGTGCCCATCTATTTGCCACAGAAGTCCTTGGATTTGTCATTATTTATAAATGCAAAAAATATATTCTGAGAACTTACTCTGTATCTTACTCTAAAAATGCAGCAATTAATGGATAAGAACCCTGGCCCAAATATGGCTACATGCCTTTAGGCAAAATTTGAAATATAAATAAATAAATACAATTGGCAGAAGATTGTAAATTTAAGGGCAGGGGTGGGGACAAACTCTGAGCAGATTGCAGCGAGTGCAGAGGCTTGCAGGCTAGAGTATACCTGACATGTTTGAAAAATAGCAGGGAGGCTAGGATTGTATTGAGTGAGAGGTCAGAGAGGAAGCACCTGCCAATTCATGCGGAGACCCGCAGTCTGTTATGATGGCTTTGTGGTCTGGTCAAAAATGGGAGACCACTGGAAGGTTTGAGTTGACAGTGACAAGACCTGACTTACATCTTGAAACGAATACAGTGGAAGTTCTGTTGAGAAAAGGCTAAAGTGAAGAAAAAGCAGATAGATAAGAGAGGTACGTTTTATTCCAGAAATTCTATTGAAAAAGGACAGTGACCTGGACCAACGTGATAGATCACAGTGTGTGTCCACCATAACAGTGCACCTCTCAGATCTCTGACAGCCAGGAGCATTCTGAAATCCATCAGTGGGTTTCAGCTGAGGTCATGTGTCCCATAGACTGCCTAGCCAATGACTGAACATGGCAGGGATACAAAGGCAGGCTCATTTGTTGGGAGTTGAAGCAATTTTCTGATGAGTGACTGGACTTTGGCTTGAGGACTCCCAATGGCCTTGCCAAACAAATCTTAGCATTGCTCTGCAGTCAAAGTTACTTACACTCATGTTCATTAGGCAGTTAAAAATAAAGTCTGGAGTTTCAGGAAGGAATCTAGGTTGGAGACATAAGTAGAGGATTTATCATGTAGAAGTGGTATTTAATGACATGACGCTGGATGAGATCATCACAGATTTGAATTATTGAGTGTGGAATAAAAAGAGATATGAGTTCCCAAAACTACACACTAGAGCACTCTAAAAATGTATTAATCAAAAAGAACTAGCAAAGGAAGTTAAAAGAAGTGACAATGGGACAGGACAGGAGAAAATCCGGAGAATACGGGGTACCTGGAAGCTAGGAATTTATTTCCCAATTCAACATATTGTATTGTAGAAATATACAGATTTAGAAAATACTCCAAAACAATTTTTGGCTTTGAAAACTATGAATGTCTAACTGTATGTATCTAAATAATCTTCAATACTTAACTTCTCCTACAGACAAAGCATTTTTCCTCTCACTAAGCAAAGATTCAAATCATAGCAGTGATTTCGCATGAGTGACTTAATCTCTCTGAGGTTTAGTCTCCTCATCTATATGACAGTGATAAGTAATCACTACTGAGTTTGGAGAGTTCAAAGAAAAAGTGAGCTCATGACTACACAGTACTTAGCTCAAAGGCAATCATCCCCAAAGCAACACTGAATAGATATCATTAATTCCGTTTTTAGGATTCAAGTTGAGTAATTCAACAAGATAATAACATAAAAGGTGGGAGAGTTAGATTAAATCCAATGTCAATGGCCCATTTATTGATGAACTTACCACACACAAACACCACACACACACACACACAAGGACCTATTCTATGCCATGCAATAACTTTTGGGATATGTTCTGTGTGCTAAATTTAGACAGTAGCTGACTTCCAGTATCGTTCCAGGAAGCCTGCAGTCTGACACTTCTCATATAAATAGGCACTCATCAGTTACACTGCTTTCAAACTTGAATGTAGGAGCCACTAAAAGATTGATTAAATATATATTTGAGAAATATTTTGGCATGATACTATTTCTGTACTTTCTGAATGAGGATAAAAATCAAATGTCTTGCATTTCAATAATAAGGAAGGATCAAATAAAATTCTAGGAAACCATCCTGAGAAGGTTTGATTACAACAAAATTCTGACAGTGTGATAAATCGGGATCAACTCCTAGAAAACAGAATGGTAAAAGACTGTAACACACACACGCATCTAACATGCATGTCTGTGCCAACACAGGCATCCCACATGTGTCCGTAGCAAATGCATTTACCAAACACAGCATTTTGCTGTAAGCAGGAAGTCTGCAGCATACTGATTTGGGATCTCACTTTGCTTTTGGCAGACTTCCCTTAATGCAACAATATATTCCGCCTGGGGTTGTTGTCCATGGTTCTTGGTTCTGCCCTTTAGCCTTGGTTCTGTTCTCTAGGTCATCCTTAGTGTCCTATAAAATAGGACGTGTGTAGGTAGTGGATAGCCTTCCTGGACACCTTCCTGTGTAAAGACTAAGGTCTAAAGACCCTTTGTACACTTGACTGTCTCTATTCCTTTCAACTAATGCTGTTGGGGCTTTCGCGGGTACAACTTGGTTACAAACTTTGTGATAATTTTTATAAATTGTATTAAAATTTACTCCATTTAGACATAAAGCCACAACGACAAGTCTCTGAGGAATTCCTTTCTCTGTTGCGATCCCTTTAGATTCTTAGAATCTCTATTATTTAACAGGGATTGTCTGTGAGCCACATACACACGATCGTTAGAAAGGCCTTTTGTCTCTAAGAAAGGGCTCCATGAGTCACCACCTTAAAACTCTGAGGTTATATAAGGGGTCTTTATAGTCACGTGTCAAAGCCTTAAAACAGCAATAATTTTATTTGCTTGTGTTTTTGGCAGGTCAGGAATTCCAAAGAGCTTGGCTGGGCAGTTCTTACTTCGGAGCCTCTAACATCCCTCACTTCCTAGCAGTTGATGCTGATCTCCAGCTGAGAGCTCATCTGTGGTTCTTGCTGGTGACCTGCACGTGACTCTCCAGGACAGTGACTTCAGGTACTCAGACTTCTTACATAGCAGCGAGCCTCCTTCAGAATATCCCATGTCACCAAAGAAATCATGAAGAAATGACATGGTCTAATCTGACCTGTGCTAACAAGTTACACAGAGTAACTTTTACTTCATTCTACCGGTTACAACTGAGTCACTAAGGCTAGACCAGGATCAATCTCTCTCTAAAAAGGTGATGTTTTAGAAGAAATCTGAAAGAAGAACAGCAAAATATAGGTCAATCTGGAGGAAAAGCAACTCAGAAAGAGAGAGAGAGAGAAAGAACGAACAATACTTAGAATGTGTGTGTGCTTAAGAGGACGTCAGAGTGCAGCAGGCGGCCCGATCTTTTAAGGTTATGTAAACTGTTGTAAACATTGTATATATTCCTGTGAGTAAGATGAAAATCAGAGGAATACTTGAGATGCAGGCATATTCTGCCCAGGTTAATGTTTTAAATGTGTTCCTCTCCAGCAATGAGGCAACCAGGGTCCGGGGAAACAAGAGTATATTCAGGGATATTTGTGGGTGTTTATTGCAATGATTCAGATGAGAAGTGATGATGGCTTGAATAAATTGAGTACACAGAAGGTAATTAGAATTATTCACACTCAGAATACCCTTTGAATGTAGAGTTGCTAGAATTTCTTGATGAATTAAATGTGAGGTATGAGAGAAAGAAAAGGGCTCAGAATTTTCAAAGAATTTTGGCCTAATGTCTTCCTAAATGAAGAAAAGCTGGTACTTCTTCAAAGAAGTACTGTGGTTGGAAAAACTGTAGATAAAATTGAAGGAATTCTATGTTGAAGAACTTGTGGGCAAAACTGTGGATAATTCTAAGTGTATATTGTATGATAGACACACACACGCACACACACCCCTAGAGTAAACAATTAGAAATTCATTTAAAAGTGCAACGTTAACACTATTAAAAAATCATCTATCTAGGGAAATTCTAACAAAATATACAGCACATTTGAAAATTACAAATTGCAAGATTCAGTTATGTAAAGATGTCACTTGCCTTTAATTTGATCTATACATTCAGTTTCTGCTTAATCTAAAGATGATTAAAGTGTGATAACAGCAAGTGAAATTAAGTTTATCATCATGGCTCCATTACGTGAAATATATAATTCTAAATTAATATGCAGAGTCACAACCAAGAATAGCCGAGAATACTAAACAATTGTTTAGTATTTCCTCAAACCTATATCAATGTTTAGTATTTCCTCAACTATATATCAACCATACATATTAAAAAACTATCTATACTAACTGAGATAATAGCGCATCAGTGAAAAGCAAGATTGAGAGGAAAATCGTACAAAAAAACAAAGCCCAGAAATAGACTCACACATTTGTAGACTCTCGACTAATAAAAGATTGGTGCCGTTAAAGCAGTAGGAAAATTTGGTAGATTAAAAAATTATATGTATAATCAATTATATATGTAATATTATATAATTGATTATATATGATTATGTAATACTGTGTGCACATAATTTACATATGACATTGATATATGAAATACACATATATACACATGAATATAACCACATTTTACTACTACACATCATAAAGAAAGTGAATTCTAAATGAATTTTAGAAGTCAGTGTGAAAGGGAAAACAGAAGATGTGAATACTTTCATGCCTTTGGTGGAGGAAAAGATTTCTGAAACTAGACACAAAAAGTCTAAATATAAAAGGAAAGTATTAATGAATTCAATCTTATGTAAATTGAGAATTTATATTCATCAAAAAACACTGATGTGACAAATGGCAAGTGACAAATAACAGATAATATTTGCAACCCGTATAGTAATCACAAAGAATTTAGACTAAAGAAATACTGTAAATCTATAACATTGAAATTCTATTTAATAGCAGATAATCCAATAGAATAACAGTATAGGAGACTTGAAAAGATATTTCATAAACCAGAATAAATAAAATGTAAATACAAATATCAAACAATATTCAACCTTATTACTAATCAAGAAAATTAAAATTATGTGACCAAGATAATGGCTAAAATTAGCAAATGGCTGTTCCCTTGATGAGAATGATGTAGTGAGCAACTAAATTAGCACAATCACTAGAAAAAAAATCGTTTTTTACTAAATTTGAATATGTGAACTATCAACTATGTTTCAATAGAAATATGAACACCAGTGCATTAAAAAACTGTTTTTATACTTAACTTTTAAAAATACTGGCTTTGTGCTTAGGGAAAGAAGCATTTATATGACCATTAAGAGGAAAATTGATAAAAATATGATTTATACAATAGAATGAAAATGAACAAATTAAACTACTTTCGATGTAGATGGATCTGCCAAATATGTTGAATAAAAACAGTCAGAAAAATATTCATAATTAAGCTATAACTCTAGAAGAAATTTACAAATTTAGAAATTAAGCTATAGCAATCTTGGGGTAAAAGGAAGGAAACAGTTAATGAGATAGAAAGTAAAATGTCTGATACTGTCAGTGCCTTATTTTTGGTGCCTTTTGGTAGTGGATACACTGCTGTTAATTTTGTGGTAATTCTTTGAGCTGACTTTTGTGTTTCTGTGCTTATCTTTTGCTGTTATTTTGCAATACAATTTTTTTCTTGTTGATGGATTTTCTTTATTATTATTATTATTGTTATTATTATTTTTACTTTAAAACTTCTGGGATATGTGTGCAGAATGTGCAGGTTTGTTACATAAGTATACATATGCCGTGGTGGTTTGCTGCACCTATCAACCCACCAGCTAGGTTTTAAGCTCTGCATGCATTAGGTATTCGTCCTAATGCTCTCCCTCCCATTGCCCCCACCCCTACCCCCGACAGGCCCCAGTGTGTAATGTTCACCTCCCTGTATCCATGTGTTCTCATTGTTCAGTTCCCACTTACGAATGAGAACAGGTGGTGTTTGGTTTTCTGTTCCTGTTTTAGTTTGCTGAGAATGAAGGATTCCGGCTTCATCCATGTCCCTGCAAAGGACATGAACTCATTCTTTTTTATGGCTGCACAGTATTTCATGGTATATGTGTGCCACATTTTCTTAATCCAGTCTATCATTTTTGGGCATTTGAGTTTGTTTCAAGTCTTTGCTATTGTAAATAGTGCTGCAATAAACATACGTCTCCATGTGTCTTTATAGTAGAATGATTTTTTTTTTTTTAATTATTATACTTTAAGTTCTAGGGTACATGTGCATAACGTGCAGGTTTGTTACATATGTATACTTGTGCCATGTTGCTGTGCTGCACCCATCAACTCGTCAGCACCCATCAACTCGTCATTTACATCGTTTATAATCCTTTGGGTATATACTCAGTAATGGGATTGCTGGGTCAAATGGTGTTTCTAGTTCTAGATACTTGAGGAATCGCCACACTGTCTTCCACAATGGTTGAACTAACTTACTCTCCCACCAACAGTGTAAAAGCATTCCAATTCCTCCATAGCCTCGCCAGCATCTGTTGTTTCCTGACTTTTTAATGATTGCCATTCTAACTGGCCTGAGATGGTATCTCATTGTGGTTTTGATTTGCATTTCTCTAATGACTAGGGATGATGAGATTGTTTTTTCCTATGTTTGTTGGCTGCATGAATGTCTTCTTTTGAGAAAGGTCTCTTCATATTCTTTGCCCACTTTTTGATAGGGTTGTTTGTTTTTTGTCTTGTAAATTTATTTAAGTTCCTTCTAGATTATGGATATTAGATATTTGTCAGATGCATAGCTTGCAAAAATTTTCTTCCATTCTGTAGGTTGCCTGTTCACTCTGATGATAATTTCTTTTGCTGTGCAGAAGCTCTTTAGTTTGTTTAGATCCCATTTTTCAATTTTGGCCTTCATTGCAATTGTTTTTGGTGTTTTAGTCATGAAAACTTTGCCCATGCCTGTATCCTGAATGGTATTGCCTAGGTTTTCTTCTAGGGTTTTTATCGTTTTGGGTTTTATATTTAAGTGTCTAATCCATCTTGAGTTAATTTTTGTATAAGGTGTAAGGAAGGGGTCCAGGTTCTGTTTTCTGCATATAGCTAGCCAATTTTCCCAGCATGATTTTTAAAATAGAAAATCCTTTCATCATTGCTTGTTTTTGTCAGGTTTGCTGAAGATCAGATGGTTGTGGATGTGTGGTGTTATTTCTGAAGCTTCTGTTCTGTTCCATTGGTCTATATATCTGTTCTGATACCAGTACCATGCTGTTTTCGTTACTGTAGCCTTGTAGTATAGTTTGAAGTCAGGTAGCATGATGCCTCCAGCTTTGTTCTTTTTGTTTAGGATTATCTTGGCTATATGGGCTCTTTTTTGGTTCCATATGAAATTTATTTATTTATTTATTTTTTTAAAATTCTGTGAAGAAAGTAAATATAGCTTAATGGGAGTAACATGCAATACAAATTTTTAAAATAACAAATAAAACCTTTTACATGGACAAGGTACCACAATGGCCTGCTCCTTAGCTGTCTTTGTTGATCTCTGTTAGGCTCTTCCCCTTTGCTCTTGGTGCTGCTATTTATACAGGCCTTCTTTATTCCCCAAGTACATACTCAAGAAAGGTTTATGCTCCCTCCAGCCACTGGGATTTCTACTTGCTGTTGACTTTCTTCATCACCTTCATATTCTTTGGATAAAGTCAGTGGTTCCCTTTTTCAGAAAAAAATTTCTTGAACTTCATTTCTAGGTCAAACTCACATTAACCTAGTATGTAAACTTTACAAATTTTCAAAAACCATGATCCTCTAAATTTTTTCCATATATTATAAATGTAATTTTACATTTACTTTACTGCTATCATTATTATTATTTGATTAATGTCCTGAAATGTCTCATTTTGAAGAACAAATGATATAAAAGCATTAAATCACCAAGAATGGTATTTGATGTCACATACACTCGTAAAAATTATCAATTATTTTTATTATTGTTTAGCATGATCTTAGAGAGGAGGATTTGCCCAAAGTGATTTGCCCAGAGTAGCTAGTTAAGAACCATTAGATTCATAAATAATTATTTTTTATTTAACTGGATTTTTTTCAGTATGAAATTTTGCAAAATGTGATGTGTGGAGAAAGTATACTTGAGTGTGCTAGGTATAATCCATACGATATGATTTAACAGCCCTAGTACTCATTCAACGTATCTTCTCTTGAAGAATATCAGTGCTGTATTTTCACAGAACATTTGGCAAGAATGTAAAAACAAACAGTAAACTGAATTGATTATACTCAACTTTCAGTTCACTTGGGCTGGCTTTCTTTTCATACACACATACACACACACACACACACATGATTGAATATATTGGTCCCTAATTGCTGTCATTTATTTAGATTACATTTTCTTTCAGGCATTCTACTGGACATTTCAAATGTGTTATTTATAACCCTCACAAAAACACAATGCAATATATAATGTTATGCTTTTTATATATGGGAGTAAACTATCATCAGAGAACTTAAATGGATTGCTAAAGGCCACAGAATAAGCAAATAGCTAAACCAAAATTGAAACCTAGTATATCTGGCTCTAAAGCTTGGGCTCTTTTCTGTCCATCATTCTTCCTCTCAAAAACATAATTGTGAAATTGTGATTCAATATGAACATGTAACAAAATCTAGGGATATATTAAAATGCTAAATAATGTAGGGATATATTAAAAGGCTATAACCAAAGTGATTAAGTGATATTTAATTGATTTGCCTGCTTTTGGATGATTCTCAGGATCTCTATACAATTTAAGTTTGCATCTGTTAGGTGTGCATTTTATTTCTTTCAGTTTGTTGAGGTAGATTCTCTAAATCTAAATGGCAAGTGTATTTATATTTCACTTTACATTCCTGAGTATTTTAAGATAGGTTATCTGAATAACTCCAAATTGCAATTGATATAAGTTATTAAAAGGTCTTGTTCCCTTTGTCAATGAATAACATAGAAAATATTTTTTGATATTAAAATGAAACACACAGAAGAAATGACCTTCCTTCCCTCCCTCCCTCCATCCTTCCCGTCTCTTCCTTTCCCTTCCCTTCCCTTCCCTCCTTCCTTGTTTCCTCCCTCCCTCTCTCCCCACCTCCCTCCCTCTGCCCCTTTCTCCCTTCATTTGTTATTTTCTTTCCTCTTCATCTGGTGGGTGTTATTTCTTCACTTAATATCTAGAATTGCCACAGGCTTCTTTCTACCATTAATAAGTGACATTTAGGAGAATATTTGGAAAATGGAAAGTCAAACAATAAGAACAGCCTAAGTATTGATAATTTCATGAACTCACCCAATTAACCAGTCGTGGAACTGCTCTACCTCTGAAATTGTTGAAATGAGACACATTAAGTGATTATTTCAATTATAGACCTTTGCGTGTTGAATTCTTTTATCTGCTGCAAAAGTATCTTAAGTAATGCTTCCTTGCTTCTTCCTGAGAAAGGCAAAAATTTCTCAGGGATGACAAATGAAACTTTACCGATTCGACAATAGTTAATAGTTGCACTTTCTAGGTGGCTTATACACTTGGCTGAATAGATTCCCTACCCAATAGCTAGGAAGATTAAATGACTTTCCTTGAGGCCGAAAAATGATATCAAAGACATTATCACCTACTAGGACATTTTTTGTGGCCTTCATTTTTTCTCAGCAGCAAATGGTGAAAAATCTTTTCTGAAGGAGATAATCATGGTAAAAATGGATTACAATTCCAGTGTTTAAACTGTCCAATGATTTGTACAAAAAAATGGTAGCAAATTGGTCCCTCTTCTCAGTAGTTTCAGGAGGGCTAAGTTTCAAATAGCTCTGTTATGATGGGCTTAATACATATTTGATTCAGGGCACCTATGAGAAAAAAAACACACTTTAGGTCAAATATTTATATTAAGCCCCCAAAGAGTTCAAAGTGTCCAAAAATATATTTTGCATAGTGATATATTTTAAGATTACTGGCTTTTAGTCTAGTTTTTCCCACTTAATAACAAGTGATTATCCTTTTGATCCTCAGTACTTGCTTATATAATATGACGACTTTTCTAATTCACCTGAGAGTTCTTCATGCCTTTCCAACAGTGTTGCATCATTTGACATTTTCTGCTTTAATACTGTAGCTATATTTTAAATAACCATATCTTGCCAAATAATGGTTTCTATGTTAATACTTTTTTGAAACCTCCAAAAATTTTAACATATATTTTGCTCCCATTAAAACTTCTTAATCATAACTTGAAAAAGTCATTTTACATGCTTACAAAAATTTTTATGTAGCACAAACATTTAGTTGGTATGTGATGGAGTATTGGTCCTTACAGATTTTTTTTTTTTTCTTAAGAGATACTCTTCTTTATATTTCTTCTTTTCCTCTCTCTCTCCTGTTTTGTGCTATGGCACTTAGCTGCTGTCAGTTATTAATAGTTACTGTTATAATTAACAAGCATCAGTATGTTTTCGGCTGTTTCTCATTTACATGAAATGAAAAAACAAGTCATGTGGCTAAGTAAAAGCATGTAAAATTGCATTTTTAAAAAGCAGACATTTCTTAAAAAGATAAAGTGCAGCAGAAGCTCTGTAGACATCTTTCTGGCATGCTTCCTGCTGCTTGGCATTATGGTCAGGTGTGTGATCTTAGGGTTAGTTTCTGGAGCTTTCTTTTACAAATCATTACGAGTTTGTGTTTGAGGGCTCAGCAAATATTTCTTGGAACAGGCTAGCAATAATGTTTCTCAAGCTGTGCTATTTTTATTATTATCATTTAAAAATACATTAAGTTTGTCATTTAAAATATTTGTAAGTATACAATGCAGTAGTGTTAAGTTACATAAACCTTGATGTGCAACAGATCTCTAGAACTTTTTCATCTTGCAAAATTGAAATTCTATACCCATTGAACAGCAACTCTCCCTTTTCCCCAGCCCCTGCCAACCACCATTCTAATCTCTCTGAGTTTGACTACTTCAAATGCCTCATATAATTGGAATGATGCAGTATAATGACTGGCTTATTTTACTTAACATTTTTTATGACTGCCTTATTTTACTTAACATTATGTCCTTAACGTTCATTCACACTGTAACCTACAAAAAGGATTTTTTCTTTATTTGAGGTTGAATAATATTCCACTGTATGTGTTCCCCACATTTCTTTATCCATCTGTCACAGACATTCAGGTCCCACATCTTTGCTATTGCGAATAATGCTACAATGAACATTAGTATACCAACATTTCTTAGAGATACTGTTTTCGATTCTATTGTATATATACCCAGACATGGGACTGTTCAATCATATGGTAATTCTATTTTTAATTTTTAATTTTTTTAAGGATCTCCATACTGTTTTCCATACCTAGGCACCATTTTACAAGCCCACCAGTGGTACCCAAGGGTTTCAATATCTTGACATTCTTGTCAACACTTGTTATTATCTATTTTTTTTAATACTAGCCATCCTAATGGGTGTGAGGTGTATATATTTAAGATGTTAACTCTTCTTTAAAAGTCTGGCAAAATTTTCCAGGAAAGCCACCTGGTACTGGGTTCTCCTTTGCTAGTAATCTTTTGATTGCCAATTCAATAAGCTTGCTAGTTATAAGTCTACTCGTATTTTATTATTTCTTAAAAATTCAGTCATAGTATGTTGTATGTTCCTAGGAACTTATCCATTTCTTTTGGTTCTCCAATTTCTTGATGTATAATTGCTCATAGAAGTCACTTATATTGCTTTTCATTTATATAGCATCAGTTGTGACGTTTCCTCTTTCCTCTTCCTTTTATGTTTTTGTTCTTTGTTCTTTTTTCTTTTTCAGTGTAGATAAAGTTTAATCAATTTTGTTGATCTTTAAAATTTAACTCTTAGGTTTCTTGGGTTTTTTTGCATTGCTTTTCCATTCCTCATTTTACTTCATTTTAGTTTTAATCCTTATAATTATTTTCATCTGCTATTTTTGGTTTTAGTTTGTTTTACTTTTCTGGTTTCTTCATATGCACAGACAGTTGACTTGAAATCTTTCTGTTTTTTTAGTGTAAGCATTATAGCTATAAACTTTCCTTTCACTATGGTTTTTGCCACAGCCCATATGTTTTGGTACTTCTATTTGTCTCAAAATATTTTCTAATTTTCATTATGACTTTATGTTTGACCCGTATTTCTTCAAAAATGTGCTGTGGCTAAGCATTATGGCTACTACCTGTAATCCCAACACTTCTGGAGGCCAAGGTGGAAGGATCACTTTAGGTCAAGAGTTCAAGACCAGCCTGCACAACAATGAGAGACCATGGAGATTTCTCAGACCTTTCCTGAGGATGCGTCTTCTCTGGGCTCACATGTGCAATTTCCCAAGTAGAGAAATTTACCACTGTCTTTTTAAGAAGCTAATAAAAAACCCTTCCCTATGGTGTCTGTCTGGAGTATTGCAGGTTCTCTGTTGCTGTAACAAACCACCAAGCTCTCCTTTGTTCTAAGCAGCCCAAAGTATGCTGATTCGCCATCAGTACTCTGAGTCATGCAAGACAGAAACCCATTTCTCTGGCAGCCCTTCACAAATTGAGAATATTGGATGTACATTCCACTTTTCTCTTTCCCTTTCAAACAAGAAATCACAAGTTGAACATTTTCTCCCAATTACACTGAGCTGTGCCAGCTTCAGGGAAAGCTTACCATAGGTAAAATGCAATGCCTTTCTTTAAGCGATTCCATTTGCTTTGTACTCACCTAGTAGACTATGACTTCTTGTCTAATTTTTGCAGTTCTCATTAAAGCATTTTTAGATCATATATTATTTTTAGGTCAGTGTCTCTGTAAAACAATGAGGTCCAGAGCTTCTTATTCCACCATCTTGCAGACATCATTCTGTCCTCAAGCAATATTCTCATCATTAGAAACTCAATGCAGATAAGTCTATTCAAACAAAAAGTTAGCATAATTTCATTCTAAATTTTAACATTTGTTCAATTAATACTAATATCATCTGTTTGGGGATTGAAAGAAACAAGTAAATAGTACTTTTTGTTTCTACTTAAATTCAGAATTATTTGCAAAATATACAGTGCAGTCAAGCATATTGGAATATAACTTTAGAAAGAAAAGTAAGCTTTTCAGTAATTCATCCTTAAAATGATTTGTTCACCCAGGTTGAGCTGGACAACAGTTTTCTCAAAGGGGAAAAGTACTACACAGTTTACTGTGAAAACTAGAAAACATTTAAGAATGTAGAGAAAACAAAAAATATTTTAAAACTGTACATGTTATTGATTTAAGTATACTAGTAGATCTGCATAATAATTCCATTTAAAAGCCACTCTAAGAAGTAAAATATCATACAGAAATATAAAGATATAGAGACATGTGTACCTTAAATGAAGAAGTTTAAAATATCATAGTGAATATGTAAACATAAAACATCAAAATAAACTGGGCATGGTGGTTCATGCCTGTAATCCCCAGGACTTTGGGAGGCTGAGGTGGGTGGATCCCCTGAGGTCAGGAATTTGAGACCAGCCTGGCCAACATGGTGAAAACTTGCCAATACTAAAAATACAAAAATTAGCTGGGCATGGTGGTGGGCACCTGTAATCCCAGGTACTTTGGAGGCTGAGGCAGAAGAATCACTTGAACCTGGGAGGCGAAGGTTGCAGTGAGCCGAGATCTTGCCTCTGCACTCCAGCCTGGGTGACAAGAGCAAAACTCTGTCTCAAAAAAAAAGAAAAGAAAAAGAAAATAATGCAATATATATTCATATATTTATCATCAATTTCATATATATATTTGTTTCTAATACCATGTCACTGTTGGACTATTTTCTGAAAAACATATTTTATCATGTTATTAATTTTAATGAATTTAAGAATGAACCAGAAATCTTCTGCAAGGTTTAATTTATGGCGACAGATTACTAAATTTTGTGATATCTTCTATTGACTGTCTTATGTAGACCTCAATTAAAAAAATCATTTTATCTCTGCACTTGCTGAGATACCTGAAAAAATGGGGCAAATTTTGATGAATGGTGAGTACTTTCATTTCTGCTTTTATTCATATAGACATTTTATTAATAACAGTTTTATAAAGTATTTGTCTTCATTCTAAGAGACATTTTGCAAGAAAACCCGTATCAAATATTCTTTATTTGTGTATTATTCTATTTATAATCCAAAATTCAATTTAAATGTTATAACATTGCAGGCCTTCCTAAATTATATCTAATTCTTATGCATAATATAAATTTATCCAATTAAAAGTAGAAGCTCACTCTAAGATCTTTTCTCCATGTTGTAATATTTAAAACCTCAAATACAGAAGTTCAAAATTAAACCTCATGCATTGACTGAGCTCTTATCTTTTAATTAGTGCTATAAGTTTCTGTCTTAGATCCACTTTTGCTGAATCCCATAGGTTTTGGTATGCTGTGTTTCCATTTTTAATTGTCTCATGAACTTTTGAAATTTACCATTTAGTTTCTTCATTGAATCATTTGTTATTTAAGAACACATTGCTTAGTTTCCATGTATTTATGAATTTTCTGAAGTTCCTACTCTTAGCGATATTAGTTTAACATTCATTATCATCAGAAAAGGTACTTAATACGATTTCAATTTTCTTAAATTTCTTAAGACTTGTTTTGTGAACTAAAGTATTTTCTATACTGGAGAATATTTTATTTGCCATTAAGAAGAATGGGTAATTTGAATCTGTTGAATGGATTGTTCTGTAAATATGTCTATTATTTGACAATCCATTTGATTGAGCGTATAGTTTCAGTATGATGTTTCCTTATTGATTTTCTATCTGGATGATTTGTCTATTTCTGAAAATGTGTTGTTAATTTTTATTGTTATTGTATTGCAGTCTATCTGTTACTTTAGATCTATTAATATTTGTATTATATACCTAGTTGTTCCAGTGTTGGGCAGCACATATATAGTTATGACTGTTATATCCTCTTGTTGAATTGAGTACTTTATTATTATGTAATGATCTGTTTGTCTTCTTTTACAAACTTTGATTTAAAGTCTATTTTATCCTATTTAAATATAGGCACTCCTGCTCTCTTATGGTTTCTATTTGCATGGAATATCTTTTGTATGCCTTCGCTTTCAGTATGTGAGTTCTTTCAGAAGTGAGTCTCTTGGAGCAGCTTATAGTTGGGTCTTGCTTTTTTGTTTCCATTCAGGGACTCTATATTATTTTATTGGAGAATTTAGTTCATTTACATTCAAGGCAATTATTGATAGACAGGGGTTTATTACTACCATTTTGTGGATTGTTTTCTATTTGTTTTGCAGATCTTTTCTTATCTCTTCCTCTCTTGCTGTCTTCCTTTTTGGCTAATTATCTCTAGTCAAATGTTTTTATTGTTTCTTTTGTGTGTGTGTCTATTTACTACAGGTTTTTGCTTTGTGGTTGCCATGAAGTTTACAAAATATCTTATAGTTGCAACAGGTATTTATTTATTTGTTTATTTATGATAGAGTCTCGCTCTATCCTCCAGGCTGGAGTGGAGTGACAGGATCTCAGCTCACTGCAGCCTACACCTCCCAGGTTCAAGTAATTCTCCTGCCTCAGCCTCCCAAGAATCTGGGACTACAGGTGCTCACTGCCACACCTGGTTAATTTTTGTATTTTTAGTAGAGACTGGGTTCACCATGTTGGCCAGGATGGTCTTGATCTCCTGACCTCATCATCTGCCTAGTCTGGCCTCCCAAAGTGCTGGGATTACAGGCATGAGCCACCACGCCCGCACTATAACAGGTTATTTTAAGCTGATTATAACAACTTAACTTTAGCCACATACATACACATACACACAAAAACTCTACACTCCAATTCATTCCACCCCACATTTCAAATTTTTGATGTCACAGTTTACATCATTTTATATTGCATATTCCTTAACAAATTATTCTTACATTCATACCAAAAATACAAGTAATTTGCACACATAATAGTATTCTAAATTTGACTCTATATGTACTTTTACTAGTGAGTTTTATACTTTCAGATGTGTTTGTCTTACTCATTAGCATTCTTTCAGCTTGAAGAACTACCTTCAGTGTTTCTTGTAAGGCATATTTGGTACTGATGTTCTTCACCTTTTGTTTGGAGAAGCCTTCATCTCATTCCTGAATTTTTGAAGGAGAGATTTGCTGGGTATAGTTTTCTTGGTTGGTGGTTGTTTTATTTTTTCACTTGGCATTTTGAATATCGCACTTTCTCCACATGAAGGTTTCTGCCGAGAAGTCTGCTGCTATCTGTATAGGTAATTCTTTATATGTCATTTGCTTCTTTTTTCTTACTACTTTCAGGATTCTCTCTTTGTTTGCATTTTGACAGTTTTACTATTGTTTGTTTGGGGATAGTCCTATTTAGATTGAATCTGGTGGGAACCTTTTGACCTTCATATACTGGGATGTCACTTTCTACCCTTTATCTTTCTCTTTTCCTTTTGAATTCATTTGATTCAAACATTCCTTCTTTAGAGGCAGTCTCAAAAATCCTGTATGTTTTCCTTACTCTTTTTCATTCTTTGTCTCTTTTTTCTCTTCTGACTGTACATTTTCAAATAACCCATCTTTGAGTTCACAGATTCCTTCTTCTGCCTGATTATTTCTGCTATTGATGCTCTTCCTTGCTTTTTAAAATTTCATTCATTATAATTTTTTATCTCCAGAATTCCTGGGGTTTTTAATTATCATTTGAGTTTCTGTATTCAGTTTCATCTTCTGATTGATTTCTTAATTCATTGAGTTTTTTCTTTGTATTTTCTTGAAGTTTACTTGGCTTCCTTAAAAAGTTATTTTGAATTATTTGTAGGGAAGTGCACACATCTCCATTTCTTTAGAGTCAGTCACTGGCACCTTATTTTCTCCATTTAATGATGTAATATTTCCCTGATTATTCTTGATCTCTTTGGTAGTTCATCAATGTCTATGGATTTGAAAATGTAGATGTTCATTTTAGTCTTCACAGACTGGCTTTCTCTGGAAAAGCCTTGCAGCAGGCACAGTTCTGTAATATTTCAGAAGTACAGAGCAGCTGTGGACAGTATGGTGCTCCAGAAGCCTAGGTCTTGCTATGGTAAATATGGACCTGGGGCACACCGTAAGTCTGGGACCTCTGAGGCCTGCCTGATAATGAGGGCTTTCTAGCACCTGAGGCCACTCACATCAGCCTGAAAGTGTTGTAGGCCAGAAATTGAGTTCTCCCAGAAAGCATAATGCTTAGAGCTGTGTTATCCCACCAGCACGGGGGCAGGTATATAGGATCAGGCCACAGGTACCAGCCTGGAATATGGAGCTATGGGGATCTGTCCAGTGCTGAGTTTTACTGTGATGGGCCGAGTGCAATGATTTAAGGCAAAATCCTCATTTTGTCTCTCTCTTCTCTGAGCAGACAGAATCTCTTTCCACACTGCACTGCCTCAGATTGTGGAGGGGTGATACAGGTAACGTAGAAATAGCCTTCTTCCCTTCTTCAGTGTGCCTTTTCTTACTGTTATGCAACAACCAGGTACTATGGTCTCTGACCTAGTTTCCTCAGCTCTTGTGAATGTATTCTTGTGCACAGATACTTGTTCTAATTGATGTTTCTGTGGGGGGACGATTGCTGGGGAGTCCTATTCTGCTACCTTGCTCCCCACTTCTATATTTTAATTGGCAGTACATCACACCTTGCTTGGACACAATTGTGAATTTTATGCGTTCCAAAACCAAATTCAAATACATGTTTCCCCACAGAATTCTTAATTTAATGAGAATGGAATATTGGTTTTGCTATGATCTCCACCACCTCAAAACATGTATTTAAAATACTCTAAGCAAGAAAAAAATTTTTTGTACTTTTAAGCAAGATACTCTGTAACACTCACAATATTTCTGCTTGTTTCATTTTTAATAAAATCAGCTACCAAAGATTTTGATTTCATGAGTTGTATAAAATATCTGAACAATATTGGAATTAATCTGACTGTATATATTATTGATCACATGATATAAATGAGCATTAATTGTTTATGAAGTTTTTCTTCTACTAATAAAGCCAAAACATTAACAGCTATTTGTTACCACTTCATATATGCACAAAAATTGAATTAAAAATTAATTTGAAAATACACAAATGTCCTCTTTACAAATGTATGTAGCTATCTACTTGCTCCTTTCTTACAATAACTGCTATCGTGATTTGTATCTTATGGGTTTACCACATTAGATGGTAAATACTGATAGACATTTTGTGAACATTACACACTAAGATTCCAATTTTTAAAAAATCCCAATACCAGTTATTTTAACTGAGAAAATACAGACACACAATTGATTAGACAGGTTTTAGAGGACAGAAATAAAAAGAAAGGAATATTGATGGAAGGTGGTTTGTAACTTCAAGAAACTGCTATCATCTCTAATTTCTTGGGAAACAGAAGGAAGAAGTTGGGGTTGTTGGAATTTAGAGTCTTATAGAAAGGATTGCACAGAATTGTAAAAAAGGTGTGGTGCCCATATAATGTGGGGACTCAGAAAAAACAGCTTGTTAGAGGGTTCTCTCACAATTGAAACTCAGGTTTCTGAAAATGGGTTGACAGCTGGTGTTAGTTTCAGCCTAGAGGGTATGATGAACCTGGTTCTGAGACAAAAAAAAAAATTAGAACAAAGGAAAAATAATTTCCCTTTTCTCTTCTACTTATTAGTCTCTCAGTAGGCCACCTATGTCCAGAAACTGACAGCAAGCCATGTGACAAAGAAGAAATGTAGTTTATATGATCTTAGCTACAGCCTCCTAAAGTATGTAAAATCATTTTAGAGCTGAAAAACCAGAGCTTAGTCCAGAGCACAATCAGCATTTTTTAAAAATGTGAATTTTTACTACTTAAGTGTTCATTAACTGTACATTTTTAAAAACTAATTAATGGTAGAGTTTATTATTAAATTGTTATCAAGTAATATAACACAATGAATAATTGTGATTTACCTCTGTAGCAAAAGGATTGCCATCTTCTCTTTATCTATGGTTAGTCTCCTCAGTCTCTATTTTCCACACTTACGTCATCTAAATTGTAAGTTTTTAAAATTTTCACCAAGGTATCCTGATGTAATTTGCACATCTCACAGCTTACTAGAAGTTCTGCAGTTCAGTTTTCTGATACAATAGGTAGCTTGTGGGGATAGCAGCATTAACTACTTCTCCTCCTATTACTCAAAGACTAGAAGGCATTGGCTGTCTGTAGCTGCTTATGTCTGAATATACTCTTGTGTGGTGTACTTTAAAGGGAGGCCAGAGGTACTGACATCAAGAAAGGCTACTCAAGAGAGAAGCTTGCTCACTGGTCAACTCTTTGATTTATCCATGTGTTAAATGAGAACTCTGTTCACTTTGAATTTATTTCTGACACTAATAGGTAAGATTATGACAGAAGCTAGAGAAAAGACAAGTGGTAGGTCTATCAAACATAAAGCCACTTATTTTCCTGCAACTGTTAATAACACAACTTTATAAGAAAAAAAATCGGTACCCATTCTAAATTGAATGAGGCTCCAGAAAAGAATAAACTTTGACTTATCTGGGCAAAGCAGAATGTATGACCACCTTACTCACGGAAGCCTGTCTCTAGAAAATTAGAAATTCCATGCTTTTTGGGGTTAGGCAGAATCTAAGAATTAGCTTGGAGGAGTCTGAGCCAGGTATGTCCATCCGCTTCAATCAAACTCAGTAATCAAGAAGTCACCCTTTCTCACCAAGGAATGCTGAAAAAGTGCCTGAGAGAGCACAGAAATGTCATTTTAATGAAGGACTTTCTGCTTCCATTAAAATATGTTATCATCATGTTAATAGAGGAAACATAGGGAGTAGAACATAAATATGATTTTTCCTCCCCATTATCTTATATTGAGGACATTAGTAACCATGTTCTATCTATAGAGAATTGCAATGATAGAATATGTTTACATTTACATAAATGAAATACATAACTTTTATAAGTCATATGTCAAGATTATATATTTGGATGATGCATTATTATTATTATATGCTGGAGTTGGGATCTGGGAGAAAGTATTTGGATCATGGGGGTGGATCCTTCATGGCTTGGTACTGTCTTTGCAATAGCAAGTTCTCATAGGATCTGGTCATTTTAAAAGTGTGTGGCACCCACTCTGAGCCCACTCTCTTTCTCTTGCTTCTGCTTTTGCCATGTGAAGTGCCAACTCCTATTTTGCCTTCCACCATGATTGAAAACTCCCTGAAGCTTCAAGTACATGCCAGCACCAAGGATTCCTTTAAATCCTGCAGAACTGTGAGCCAGTTAAACTTCTTTTCTTTATAAATTACCCAGCCATGCAAGAACTGCTTAACACATCATCTGATCCTATGTATTTACAGCAAGAAATTTGAACTCCAAATAGAGGTCTGGCCTTTGACCCAGCTCCTGGAAGGTTACCTCTATACCTTTGAATTTTCCTGAGTCATAAGAGTGTCTTTTTTTCATCCATGATGGGCCCCTTAACCAAACCTCATAGTTTATGCCAAAACAAGTGACTTAATGAGTAGATCCCAGGACCGCACTCAACAATCTTAGGGTTAGGTGGCTGGCCAGACCAGAAAGACTAAATAGGTGATTAAGGGTTGGGACTTTAGCTCACAAGATATCAACCCAACGTATGGGGAAGGGGGATGCTGAAGACTAAATTCAACCACATAAACAATAATTAAAGTAATTGTGCTTACCTACATAATAGAGGCCCAGTAAAAGCTCTGAATACTGTAGCATGCATGGGTTTTTCTGATTGGAAATAATCTCTGGATATTGTAACACATTGTGGCTGGGAAGCAGTAATGCCATGCATGACTCCACAGCATGATGACAAGCAGAAATTCTGCTTTAGGCCCCTGCTGTATTCTACCTTATGCCTTTCTTTCTAATTTGTGTCCTTCGCCTGAAGTAAACATAACTGTGAGTGTCAGAGCTTGCAGTGAGTTCTGTGAGTCTACTGAACTTTCTAGTGAATTATCAAAACTGACAGTGGTTTTGGGAAAGCCTCCAGCTTGCCATTGGTGTCAGAAGTCTTGGGCAGACTTGATCATCTGATATGCTGTGCCCTTCGCCTCCAGTTTGACTAACTTTGGGTAATGCACAATAGGTAAATGTATATTTTTGCATGTTGTACCCATTCATATAGTTGATAGGCCAGAGTGAACACTAGAGAGGGGGCTCAGAAGATTTATATTCTGAGCCTTTTGTATAATTTCACAACTGTATGATCATTTGGCAAAATACTTTATTTCTCTGAGCTCACGGGAGTTTTCTCCCATGTAAAATGGTTATAATGTTGGCATAGAAGAGGTAGCTAGACTTTTAAGGATGTCATCAAATTTATCATTCTAAGATCACATAAAAATATATAAAAGACATGAAATTATAACATTTGATTTTGTTAGTATGACTTAGTCATACAAAAATATATGAGGGTTTACTTCACACATACACACATAAGAAAAATATATTCCTTTTCATTGTATATGTTCAAGACTGTTGTTTCCTTAAAACATATTTTCATTAAATTAATAAGAATCGACATCTGGTTCATTGGCAACATACTCCTTCTGCAAATTAGCTTTTCTGATGTTGGCTGGGTTCCTTAGGAAACTGTTCACCTGCTATTAAAATAATGCAAAATGACAATATTTAACCCTGGAATGACAGAGTGGTGGGGAAGTCCCTGATGGACCTGGGGAGATCTATGCTGGTTCTTGAAAAACATTAAGGTATTTATTTATGACACCAAGGAGATTTGGAAAACAGTGTTCAAGCCTCATCAAGAGCAATGTTGAGGCAGGTGTGGCACTTGTGGAGAAATAGCAATAGTTCAGTTACAACTAAGCATCATATGCAGAATAGGGAGAAGGAGGAGCTCTAAGAAATAAAGCAAAAAGGCTTCAATATTTGAAAAGTCATACATTCCATGCTAAGTTTTTGGACTTAACCTTGCAAGAAATGGGAAGCCATAGCTTATTTTAAGGTTAGTTTTACTTTCTTATTTTCAACAATATAGAGAAGCTATCTCTCAAAATGTATGTATCAATGTAGATATGTACATGCACTAAGGATTTGGAATAATGTGAGAGGGAAATTAAAATAATAAGCATAAAGAACCAGATGTCTGGGTGCTCAAAACCTAGGCAGCCAGCCAGCCACAGGAACAGAGCACATTGACATTTAAGTTGTTGGTGACAGAAAAAATGCAGGCTATGACCCCCCATTACACTAATCTCTTACAAGGTGCTCTGCCTCATTTTTGAACAAAAAGTTCTGTTCTTTAAAATGCAGAGGTGCCCACATTATCAAGTGTTAGAAAACTTGAGGACAGAAAAGAGAGAGAGAAGATTCTTTGGCTTTTTATCAGACTCCCAAAGTTCCTCTTGAGAAATAAATCTTAAATGCCACAGTGCTTTTAATCATTATTAACTCCATCAAATATATTTTAAGATGTTTTTCCAATAATTTTTGCACACTAGAGAGAAATAATGTATTCTCGTCAGAACAGGTGGAAAATATTATATGTAATCACACATGCTTTATCCAATTTAACAGTGAAAAAAGTTGAGAATATTGTTAAATGAGATAAGAATTTTGGTATCACAAGACTTCAGTGTGTTATAGTGGAAAGATAGTGTGTTTAGAAGTCAGAGAGGCCTGGGTGTAAGATTCAGCGTGGTCAGTTTGGAGCTGTGTCTCCCTTTAAAGTCACCAGTCTGCATATCTGTGAAAATTTTCTACCAGGAAGGTTGTTGAAAAGTACATTTGTGATCACATGCTGTCAACAAGATGTTGAGCATAAAATAGATGCTCAACAAATTCTAGTTCATTCTACTCTAAATAAATGCAACTCCACCATACTTGCTTAGTTTTCTGTTTTCCCCTCAAAATAATTCATCTCCATTTTCTTTTCTTTCTTGCTTTCTTTATTATTGTGTGTTAAGACTTACAACATGATGTTTTAAATAATTACAATAGTCAAGTAATTTAACCTATCTGTAACTCTCCAGTTACTTTTTTTGTAGAAAGAGCACCTAAAATAGAATCTTTTGACAAATTTTTATGAATATTGCCTTTTAAAGTAAATATTGACATCTCCTATTTTCACATTTGTTTATTTATTTTAAGTTGACTGGTCAAATTAAATGTATTTATTGTGTATAACATGATACTTTGAAGTACACAGGCCAACTTTGTCTTACTGCACTTTGCTTTATTGCACTTTGCAGTTATTACATTTTTTACAAAGTAAAGGTTTGTGGCAGCCCTGCATTGAGGCAGTCCATTGGCAGCACCATTTTTTCAACAGCATGTACTCATGTTGTATCTCTGTCACATTTTGGTAATTCTTACTACATTTCAAACCTTTTACTTGCTATTATATCTGTTATGGTGATCTGTGATTGGTCATCTTTCAGGTTACCATTATAAATATTTTGGGGCACCAAAAGCTGCTCCCATTTAAGACAGCAAACAATCTGTAAACAGTGTGTGTTCTGGCCGCCCAACTCACTGGCCATTCCCCCATCTCTCTCCCTCTCCTTGGCATCCCTATTTGCTTAGATGCAACAATATTAACTGTGGGCCAATTAATAACCCCACAATGGCCTATAAGTGAGAATAAGAATTGCATGTCTTCCACTTTTAACCAAAAACTAGAAATGATTACGCTTACTGAGGAAGGTATGTTGAAAGCCAAGACAGGCCAAATGGTGGGCCTGTTGTACCAAACAGTTAGCCAAGTTGTGAATGCAAAGAAAAAGGTCTTGAAGGAAATTAAAAGAGCTACTCCCCCGAACACATGGATGATAAAAAAAAGTAAAGAAGCTTATTTCTTATATGGAGAATGTGTCACTGGTGTAGATAGAAGATCAAAGCACCCACAAGATTCACTCAAACCAAAGCCTAATTCAGAGCAAGACTCTAACTCTCTTCAATTCTGCAATGGCTGAGAGAGGTGAGGCAGCCGCAGAGAAAAATTTGAAGCTAGCAAAGATGGGTTCATAATGCTTAAAGAAAGAGGCCAAGAGCCGTGGCTCATGCCTGTAATCCCAGCACTTTGGGAGGCCAAGGTGGGTGGATCACCTGAGGTCGGAAGTTCGAGGCCAGCCTAACCACCATGGAGAAACCCTGTCTCTACTAAAAATACAAAACATCAGTCAGGCTTGGTGGCTCATGCCTGTAATCCAAGCTACTCGGGAGGCTGAGGTAGGAGAATCGCTTGAACTCTGGAGGTGGAGATTGTGGTGAGCTGAGATTGTGCCATTGTACTCCAGCCTCGGCAACAAGTGCGAAACTCCATCTCTAAATAAATAAATAAAAGAAAGAAAGGATCTATATCGTGAAACATAAAAGTGCAAAGTGGAACATGAAATGCTGATGTAGAAGTTGCAACAAGTTATCCAGAAGATCTAGCTAAGATAATTGATGACAATAGCTACACTAAAGAACAGATTTTCAAAGTAGACAAAATAGCATTATAATGGCAGGAGATTCCATCTAAAATTTTCATAACTAGAAAGAAGTCAATGCTTGGCTTCAAAGCTTCAAATAACAGGCTAACTCTTATGTTAGGGTCTAATGCAACTAGTGAGAACAGCAGCCAATTCTCATCTACCATTCTGAAATCCTAAGACCCTTAAGAATGATGCTAAATCTACTCTGCCTGTGCTCTGTAAATGGAACAACGAAGGCTGGATGACAGCACATCTGTTTACTGCATGGTTTACTGAACATTTTAAGCTCACTGTTGAGACTTACGGCTTGGAAAAAAAGCTTCCTTTCCATGTGTAATCACTGACTGAGAATACACCCAGCCACCCAAGAGCTCTGATGAAGACGTACAAGGAGATTAAATTGTTTCTCTGTCTAACAACACAATATACATTCTGCAGCCCACGGATCAAGGAGTAATTTTCACTTTCAAGTCTTATTATTTGAGAAATATATTTTGTAAGGCCATAGCTGCCATAGATAGTGATTCCACTAATGGCTCTGGGCAAAGAAAATTAAAAACCTCCTGGAAAAGATTTGCCATTGTAGATGCTGTTGAGGACATTCATGATTCATGGGATAAGGCCAAAATATCATCATTAAAAGATGTTTGCAAGAAGCTGATTCCAACTCTCATGAATGACTTTGAGAGGTTTAAAACTTCAGTGGGGGAAGTAACTTCAGTTGTAGTAATAGCAATAAAATTAGAATTAGAGGTAGAGCCTGATAAGACTGAATTGCTGCAATTTCATGATAAAACTTCAATGGATAGGATAAGGAGTTGCTTCTTATGCATGAGCAAAGACAGTGGTTTCCTGGAATAGAATCTACTCCTGGTGAAGGTGCTGTGAACACTGTCTGAATGACAATAAAAGATATAGAAGGCCAGGTGTTGTGGCTCACTCCTGTAATCCCAACACTTTGGGAGGCCAAGGCAGAAGGATCACTTGAGCCCAAGAGTTCGAAACCAGCATGAGCAATAAAGGGAGACTGGTCTCTACAAAAAATTTAAAAATTATTCAATCATGGTAACACATTCCTGTAATCCCAGCTATTCAGGAGGGTGAGGCAGAAGGATTATTTGAGCCAGGGAATTCAAGGCTGCAGTGAGCTTTGCTCACACCACTGCACTTCAGCCTGGGTGACAGAGCAAAATCTTTCCTCAAAGGAACAACCACAACAAAAAAAAAAAAATGGATTTAGAATATTACTTAAGTTTAGCAGTGGCAGAATTTGTGACAATTGACTTTGACTTTTAAGGAAGCTCTACTTTGGGTAAAATGTTCTCGAACAGCATAACAATGCCACAGAGAAATCTTTCATGAAAGAAGGAGTCAAATTCATGCAGCAAACTTTATTGTTGTCTTATTTTAAGAAACTGTCCCAGCCACCCCAACCTTCAGCAACCACCGCCCTGATTAGCCAACAGCCAACAACATCAAGACAAGGCCCTCCACCAGCAAAAAAATTACAAGTTACAAGATAACCATTAGCATGTTTTTGGCAATAATGTATATTTCCATTAAAGCACATATATTTTTAAATACCTAATGCTATTTCACACTCAGTAGGCTACAGTATAGTATAAAATAACTTTCAAATGTACTGGGGAACCCAAAAATTTATGTAACTTGATTTATTTTGGTGTTCGCTTTATTTGCTTTAGGAACTAACCCTGCGATATCTCTGAGGTATGCTTGCATATACGTTGTGGAATAGTTAATTCTAGCTAATTAAAATATGCACTACCATACATGGTTATCATTTTTGTAGTGAGAATATTTAAAATCTACTCTTTTACAATTTTGTAAAGCATTTTTCAAGAATATAATGTATTTTCATTAACTGTAGTTGCTGCGCTGTACAATAGATCTTTCGAACTTATTCTTGTTATTTAACTGTAATTTTGTCTCCTTTGACCGAGATCTTCTTTCCTCTCAACCAATTCAGCCTCTGCTAACCACCATTCTACTCTAGGTCTATGAGATCAACCTTTTTAGATATGAGTGAAAACAGACAGTATTTGTCTTTCTGTGCTTTATTTGACTCAACAGAATGATCGCCAGTTCCATTCATATTGCTGCAAATGATAGGATGTTGTTTTGTGACTGAATAGTATTCCACTGTGCATATTTGCATTTTCTTTATCTATTGATGGGCACATAGAATGATTTTATAGCTTGGCTATTGTGAATAGTGCTGTAACAAAGATGGCAATGAAGATATCTCTTTCACATACTGATATCATTTTCTTTGATATATACACAATGGTTGGACTGCTGGATCATTTAGTAATTCTATTTTTAATGTTTTGAGGAACCTCCATATTGTTTTCCATAATAGCTGCACTGATTTACTTTCTCATGAACAGTGTGCAAGGGGTCTCTTTTCTCCGTATCCTCACCAACATTTGTTATCTTTTGTCTTTTTTATAATAGCCATTCTAACAAGAGCCAGATGATATTTCATTGTGGTTTTAATTTACATTTCCCTAATGGTTAGCGATGTTGAGCTTTTTTTTCATATCCCTATTGGCCATTGTATGTCCCCTTTTGTAAAATGTCTATTCAGGTCCTTTGCCTATTTTTAAATTGGATTTTTTTAGTATTTACATTTTCAAAGATAAATCAAAAGCTATATGCTAGTAAAATCATCGTCTTATTTGTAATAGAGATGGACTGGAAACAATATTAAAATCATCTATGAGGAAATTGTTGCACAAAAGATACTGTATTCACAGGTTGAAAATTAAAGTATATGTTTAAAATAGTAATACTGATGAGGAAGACTATGAAAACATTTTTCTAAGTAAAGACACAGGCTTATACATATAAATTCATTATAGTCCTGCACAATAGGCATGGAAGATAAAGAAGGTAATACGTTAAAATTATAACTGTAATTTTTTTCTTAGATTGATGATTTCTCTCTGTACTCTTTGCTAGTGTATTTGTAAAATTCCTGAAATTTATTTTTTTCTCCCATTTTTACTGGGTGAGCTCATCTCAACTGGTAACTATTTGGAAAATTTTCTTTGTTCTTCTTCTGTAAATAATCACTTATTTCTCCATGCTACTCTAGTACATTGTAACTATGTTTACTGTATTACTAAATGAATAGTTTTGTAGTTATTTTTATATGCTGTCTTCATTAGAATAGTGGACCATAATAGTCAGCCTTTGCTGCATGATAAACAAACACACAATCTTGGTGGCAAAATAAAAAATGTATTTTTATGCTTAGGGTCTAGCAGTTTAACTGGATTTCCCAATGCAGTCTGAGCTGTTATCCTCTGGTACAAGTTGAGGCTTCCACTGCTCTGAGATCCTAGCTCTGGGTTGGGTTATGCCAATTTAATTTGTATTTACTCTGGGTCCTAGATGAAAGTAGTCACAACTATCTAGAGAAAGTTCTTCCCATAACTGGTCACTGGAGCCCTAGAGTGCAAGTCCAATTGTGTAAGCAAATGTCAAGCCTCAGCTCTCATCATACGAACTATGACGTCACATTGGCCAAAACAAGTCACCCAGCCAAGGTTAAGATTAAGGAGGTAGAAAGTCTATTCTGCCCACAAGTGAACCATAGCAAGCGTGTGAATTCTTAACTGTGTCAAGGGAGTGAGGAATTGTGAAAATAATTCGGTCAACCACAGGGATCCTTTACAGCTTATATTTATTTTTGTGACATCATTGCTCTATATAACTCACATGTTATTTTGCATGAAGGGCTTATAGAGTAATATGCTGAGGACTCCAGGGAACACTGAGAATGAAATAATACCTTCTTCTCCGCACAACGGAGAATCCATTTCCATTTTCCTCTCTAAGCAGCAAGTGCTTGAATCTGCCCAAAGAGGTTTGAAACCTCTTCAACAGCTGTCAGTGACTGTGCCTGTTACTGTATAAGCACTTAAGATTTTTGTTGGTGAAATTATTAAAATGGCTGTACCTGGAAGAAATTTATATAGCTAAAACTGAAGGAAATAATCAATTTTGTTGTTGTTTCAAATCATTGAGTATTATTTTAACAAATACGCAAATACTTCTTGGTTTGTTCAAAATAGATGCTGGGGTTTTCTTCTGACTTAATTTTTTTTTCCTAAAATGAACCTAATTCAGAAGTTTATTTATCAGAGGCTCAGAGCTTTTTCTAAAAGGATGAGGAGCAGCATACAATCTAGAAGAAAGAAACCTTGTTTATTCTTTGTTTTCGCTTTGGGTCTAGTCTCAAAATACATAAGTGCAATGTTGAAAGAAACTTTAAAATCTTGTAATGCATTTCATATAAGAGGAGCTAATGACTGGCTATGAGTGATAGTTGAGAGTAAGAATAAACCTGGTGTGGTTTACAAAACAATTTGCATGTCCTATTGTATGTGGAGACACACATTGCATGTCAGCCATCCTTCTTTTTCTTTACTTCTTTTATTATCATGATTATTATTGCTGCTATTTGATTTAAAAACATGACAGTGATAATTATCACAGAATACATACAGTGCTGCAGAATTAATATTCCCCCAACCCTTATCACATAGCTGGGCACATTGAGGAGGACAGAGTGCTCTGATCAAAGTCTTAAAGTGAGTTAGTTGCAGCTCAGCAAACTGAAATCTGGCTATTTTCTAGTTTCTAGAATAAAATACAGTACCCCATAACTGGTAATATTTCACAGTAAAAAGTAAGAAAAGTAAGTACGATGGTAGGGAATAAGGGGATGTTTTCAGAAGCAGTATGAAGGAAGATTAAAATAACCAAATACGGGCTACATTCTCGTTTGATAAGAAACAAATTGTTCAGATGTGATTGAAGTGGACGGAGTAGAATTAGAGTAGCCTGATGTGTTCAGCTGTGTTCTCGAGAGTAGATTTTGGATGAGTCTAAAATTTTAATCCCTGTGTATTTGAACAGGGATAGAAAAGACTCACAATGCTCATGGAGAAATCCTCCTTTGTAATAGCAAGGAAGTAATATGGACACTTTCAGTTAGAACTGCTTCTAGAGCATGTAGCTAAATTACTTGGGTTCTCCAGTGCCATACACTTGTCAGGATGCAGACATAACGCATATTTTTAAAAGACCTTTCCTTTACCTGATGAACATCCAGAAACTGAATTCTTATATTTAACATGCAATATTTATTTTGTGACCTTGTGATTATAGTGAATAAATTCTAATCTCTGATTTTGTGTGTGTGTGTGTGTGTGTGTGTGTGTGTTTTTTACTGATAGGCTTTATTAAGGTAGTTTTAAGTTTATATGAAAATTAAGTAAAAAGTACAGATAGTTCTCATATACTATCTTTTCTCTCTCATCCCAGCCACAATTTCCCTATTATTAGCATCTTCTTTGGCACATTTGTTAGAATTGGTGGACAAATATTGATATACAATTATTAACTAGTTCATGCTAGGGTTTATTCTGTGTTTTTTACAGTTCTGTTGGTTTTGACAAATACATGATGTCATGTACCTACTATTACAGTACCATACCAAAATAGTTTTGTTATTCCAAAAATCCCCTATTTTCCATTTGTTCATTTCTCCCTCCCTTCCCCCAAACCCCTACCGACCACTGAACATTTCACTGCGTCCGTAGCTTTGCCTTTACTAGATTGTCACAGAGATAAAATCATACGGTATGTAGTACTTTTAGTCATTTTAGGCTGGCTTCTTTTATTTAACTAGGGCATCCTGTAGTGACTTTTAGGCTTGCTCGTTTCCACAGAGAGAAAGTCCCTAGCTGTGAGATCTGTTTGTTACTAATATGCACTGAAGGTTTTTCATAGTTTTCATATCTTGATAGCTCATTTTTTAATGTTTTTTTTTAGATGGAGTCTCACTCTTTCACCTAGGCTAGAGTGCAGTGGCTCTATCTCGGCTCACTGCAACTTCCACCTTCTGGGTTCAAGCAATTCTCTGCCTTAGCCTCCCGAGTAGCTGGGATTACAGGCGCCTGCCACCACCCCCAGCTCATTTTTGTATTTTTAGTAGAGACAGGGTTTCAGCATCTTGGCCAGACTGGTCTTGAACTCCTGACCTCAGGTGATCTACCCGCCTCGGACTCCCAAAGAGCTGGGATTACAGGCGTGAGCCACCGCGCCTGGCCAGCTCATTTCTTTTTATCACTGAATAAAATTCCATTGTATGCATGTACCACAGTTTGCTCATTCATTCACACATTGAAAGAGATCTTGGTTGCGTTCGGTTTTGTCAATTATAAATAAAGCTGCTATAAACATCTGTGTTCAGGCTTTTGTAAGGACATAAGGTTTTTACATGGACATTTTCAGCTTAGTTAGATAAATATCTAGGAGTGTGAATGCTGAATTTTATGACATGAGTATGTTTAGCTTTGCAAAGAACTGTCAAACTATCTTCCAAACTGGTTGTGTATTTTTCATTCCCAGCAGCAATGAATAACTGCTCTGGTTGCTCCATATTCTCATCAACATTTGGTGTTGTGTTTTAGATTTTAGCCATTCTAATAGGTGTGTAGTATCTCATTGTTGTTTTCATTTGAAATTCCTGAATGACATATGATGTTCAGCATCTTTACTTATGTTTATTTTCCTTTTGCATATCTTCTTTGATGAAATGCCTGTTCAGATCTTTTGCCCATTTTTAAATTAGGCTTTTAGATTTTATTGTTAATGTTTAAGAGTTCCTTTTATATTTTTGAAACAAGTCCTTTATCAGATACTTGTTTCGCAAATATTTTCTCCCAGTTGTGGCTAGCCTTTTCATTTCCTTAATAATGTCTTTTGCAGAGTGAGCATTTTTTAATTTAATAAAGTCCTACTTATCGATTTATTCAGTCATGGATTGTATTTTTGGTGTTGTATCCAAAAAGGCAACACTAAACTCAAGGTCACCTAGATTTTCTCATGCTATTTCCATGAAAGTTTATGGCTTTGCATTTTACATTTGGGCCTATGATCCATTTCGGGGTTAACTTTTGTGAAAAGTGTAAGGCTTGTATATAGATATTCTGCAGGGGATATGGACGTCTAGTTGTCTACTTGTTCTAGCACTATTTGTTGAAAAGATATTTTTTTTCTTCATTGAATTGTTTTTTGCCTTTGTTACAGTCAGTTAATTGTATTTGTGTTGGTCTATTTCATAGTAAGTGTTAAAGTAACATAATATCAGTCCTCTGACTTGGTTCTTGTTCTCAATATTATGATGACTATTCTGGGCATTTTGCCTTTCCTATACTTTTAGAATCAATTTGTTGATATCCACAAACTAATTTGCTAGTAGCTTGATTTGTAGTGCATTGATTCTATTGATCAAGTTGGAAGAAAACTGGCATCTTAATAGTACACAAGACATTTACTGCTCTTAATTGTACTTAGTACTAATCAGCAATTAAGACCAAGAATACGTTTCCCCATACATGAGCACAAAATATTTCCATATTTATTTCTGTGATTTTTTTCATCAGAGGTTTGTAATTTTCCTCATACAGATCTTATACATACTTTAAACACATACCTAGGTTTTCAAAATTTTGGTGTTCATGTAAATGGCTGTGTGTTTTTTATTTCCAATTCTAATTGTTCATTGTTTATATATAGGAAAGCAATTGAATTTAACTATTAATTTTGTATCCTACAATCATGCCATAATCACTTGTTAGTGACAGTTTTTTGTTTGTTTATTGATTCTTTGAGTCTTTTCTACATAGAAAAGCATGTTTCTTTAGAATAAATATTTATCCCAATAATTTTCTTAATTTCCTTTTCTTGTTTTTCATTAGCTAGAATTTCCACTATGATGTTGAATATAAGTGATAAGAAAGGACATCCTTGACTTGTTCCTGACTTTAGAGAAAAAGCATCCAGTTTCTCACTATTAAGTATGATGTTAACTGTAGATTTTTGTAGATGTGCTTTATCAAGATAAGGAAGTTTCCCTCTATTACTAGTTTACTGAGAATGTTTGTCTTGAATAAGTGTTGAATTTTGTCAAGGGCTTTTTCTGCATCTGTTGATATGATCATGACTTTTCTTCTTTAGCCTGTTAAAACAGTGTTTCATCTTAATTGGTTTTGGATGTTGAACAAGCCTTGCATACCTAGCATAAAACCCCTTTGGGTGTAATGTCTTTTTAAATACATTGTTTAAGTCTATTCTCTGATATTTTGTTGAGGGTTACGTTCATGAGATATATTGGCCTTGACTTTTACTTTCTTGTAATATCTTTGTCTGGTTTTGATATTAAGGTAATGCTGACCTTGTATATTTTATTTTAAAATATCTCCTCTGCTTCTATTTTTTGGAAGAGTTTGCACTTAATTGTTATCATTTCTTTCTTAAATGTAGGATAGAATTCACCAGTGAAACTCTCTTGGCATGAAACTCTCTTTTTATTACTCCATCTTATTGTTCCATATTAGAGTCACTGTGATTTTTTTCATTTCCACTGACATTAAAATCTACAATTAGCTTTCAAAACAATAGCAATGGTGGATAAATGGTTTTATAAGAAATGCATTCTAAGCTGAGCTTCCGAGTATAATCTAAAAATCTTGGCCTCACCATTCTGTGAATGCAGTATAAGGTCCTATGTCTTTCAATACTCATACTATGACTTCAAGCCTTCACCTGTCAAACAGGGTCTAATTTTTTAAACATCACAATTTTATGTACATTTGTTTAGAAATTATTCCTTGTAACTCAAGTAGGGTCACCTGAGGACTAGCAGAAAATAGGATAGCTTGAAATAGATTCTGCAAATATTGGTCTCTGGAATTTATCTCCACAGCTAAAAGTATTTGTAGTTGTCACCTTGTTGTGATCTATAGTAAACTGCAAATTTTCCTGCAGAATTCTGGCAGTCTTAGCACAATAGGGTTGAATAGACTACAGATTCCTCTTAGCTCCACTGCCTTTTCATTTTCATGACAGTTGCAAGAATTGACTACAGTTGACAGTCCTAGACTTCTGTAGCTCCTAAACTTATGAGAAATAATGATCTTTCTGTCACTGTCACAGTGTGTCATGAGTGAGTCACAGAAATCTGCCCTGACCACAGTGTCATATTTAGTGGTTAGGCTGTATTATCTCCAACATAGATGTATCTTGAGTTCCAGCATGTCTGCACCATAACCAGTGAAATCATCAGCGGAACATATGCCCATAATTATGATTCTATTCTAGCTACATAACCATGGATGTTAGTCCAAGTCTTGAGTTCAGAAATTATCATCTCTGATATAGGGTTCTACTGGGTCACCATGGTCAATCTCTGCCAGTTGATCTTATGCTGGACCATGCCACATTAACAGATACGTTTTTTAATATTTTGAATATCAATCAGATGCTCTTTCTACAGCTTTCTAATTTCATGTGAGTTTTCTATGATTCCATTGAAATACTTAGGAGCAGTTAATGTTTAATGCTATAATACAATTTGACTGGGCCATGGGGTATCCAGATATTTGGTTAAACATTATTACTAGATGTGTCTGTGAGGCTATTTCTGGAAGAGATTAGCATTTAAATTGATAAAATAATGTAGAGGGAAATTATCCATTGAGGGCCTGAATAGAACAAGAGACAGAGAAATGGAGTCCATTCTCTCCACGTGATATGATTTGGCTCTGCATCCCCACCTGAATCTCATCTTAAATTGTAATCCCCATGTGTCATGGGAGGGACCTGGAGGGATGTGACTGGATCATAGGGGTTGGTTTACCCCATGCTGTTCTCATGACAGTGAGTGAGATCTCACAAGATCTGATGGTTTAAAAGTGTTTGGCAATTCTCCCCTGTATTATTATGTTCTCACATTGCTACAAAGACAGATCCGAGACTGGATAATTTATAAAGGAAACAGGTTTAATTGACTCGCAGTTCTACATGGTTGGGGAAGCCTCAGGAAACTTACAATCATGGCAGAAGGCAAGAGAGAAGCAAAGGCACATCTTTTATGATGGCAGGTGAGAGAGAGCAAAGGAGTGAAGGGGAAAGAGCCCCTTACCAAACCATCAGATCTCATGAGAATTAACTCACTATCATGAGAACAGCATGGGGGAAACTGCCCCATAATCCATTCACCTCTCACCCAGTCCCTCCCTGGACACACGGATTATGGAAATCACAATTCAAGATAAGACGTGGGTGGGGACAGAAAGCCTAACCATATCACCACCACCTCTCTCTCTCTCCTGTTGCCTTGTGAAGAAGGTGCTTGTTTCCCTTTTGCCTTTCACTGTGATGGTAAGTTTCCTGAGGCCTACCCAGCCATGTGGAAGGCCTACCCAGCCATGTGGAACTGTAAGTCAATTAAGCCTCTTTTATTTATAAATTACCCAGTGTTAGGTAGTATCCTTGCATCACTGTAAAAACAGACTGATACACCACCTGACTGCTTGAGCAGGCACATGATTCTGGCTTCAAACTGGAACTTTATGAGCCACTCTACTAGTTATCAGGCCATTATATCAGGACTGGAATTCATAGCACCAGCTCTTTTGGGTCTCTAGCTTGCTGATTGTAGATTGTGGGACTTCTAAGACTCCCCATTCATGGAACATATTCATGGAACATACATATAATATATACATATATATATATATAAGCAATTTCTGTGCAGTTCTCAGTAGCATTTGCAACCTATTTTTGAGTGAATATATTTGGTGATGTCCTGAGAGATGCCTAACTTGTTAGATAAAAGCCACTGGATCTGCCACTACCTAGTTGTATGACTTTGAATAAATGTGTAAACTTGTCTGCTTCTCAATCTGCCAATCTACAAAGCAAGGAATATAGTTCCCACTCTTGTTCTCACATGGTTATTGGGAAGGAAACTAAAAAGATATGTGTGAAACCACAATGCAGGTTTCTCAACAGCAGTAGTATTATCACTTTAGGACATATAATTCTTTGTTGTGGGGACTGTCCTGAGTAATCCAAGATATTAACAACATCTCTGGCCTCCACTAGCCAGGTGCCAGTAGCACACTCCCAGAAGTGACAACAAAATCCTCTCCATGAAGTTGAATTTTGAGGAAAAGTAAAAACAAAAGAACTCCCTCTAGATAGTGCCACATGGCCCCTGGAGGATAAAATTGCCCTTAGTTTAGAAGCACTGGTATAATACATGGCTTATTCAGACTAAAAGGAATTTTTAAAAAGTATTTAGTAGTGAATGCTGTATTAACTGAGTCTCTAGGATCTTGATGTGTGTTTCTAATTATGTCTCAATTCAATTTCCATACACACAAGAATTAAAATAGCTGAACAAAATATTACGAAAACTAAAATACAGATTTAAAATAAAAACATATATGACATATATAATATAAACTAAAAGATACAAAAGGCATAATTTTCCAATTCCTCTTCACTACAGAACTGATACAATATTTAACATATTTAACCATGTTTTGCTCTGGATGAAACTATTCTTTCATGTACTACTCATTTGTGCGTGTGTGTGTGTGTGTATGTGTTACACATCAATTTTATCCAGACCATGTCAGTGATTGGTGGCTCATATAACTCCACACAGTATCCTTCTCTTTAGAGTATATATATTCTCATGGAGCCTATGCAGGGGTAACATGTACCTAACTTGCCTTTCTTCAGAAAAAATAACTGGGCCAGACTCTCACCGTGCTAACCTTGCCTGCAGCCTTCCCTGTTTTGCCTGCAAACAAGTGCTCTAGAAAAGTGCTATTTAGCGAGGAGAAATTTGATACATATATGTAAGTGCTATTGTTTGAATGTCTTCTCTATATTTCTGTGTTGAGAATTTAATCATCAATGTGGCATTATTGAAAGATAGTGCCTTTAAGAGGTGATTGGATCATGACAGAGGGCCCTCAAGGATGGATTAATCTATTCATGGATTAATGGATTATTGTGGGAGTGAAACTGGTGCCTTTTTCAGAAGATATCTCTGGGCATGCGCGTGAGTATGCTCAGTACCCTCACCACGTGATACCTTGTACCACCTCTGAACCTCTGAATGCTGCAAAGGCCTCGTTAGCAAGCAGGCTCTCACCAGATACATACTGTTAACCATGGATTTCCTAGCCTTCATAACTATAAGAAATAGATTTATTTTCTTTATAAATTACCCTGCTACAGGTTTTCTGTTACAAGCAACAGAAAACAAACTAATACAGTAAGATGTTCCAACGGTCTGCATTTCTTAACATGGTGAAGATATATGTTCCTCAGCATTTTCAGATTCATTGATCTTAGAGCTGGACAAAATGTGAGAGTCAGTTTAGAATTAAGCAAACAAGGTCCAGAAATAGGTAGACATTTGCTTGAATAAAGTGAATGCTGGTGGTAGACCTAAGGCAGGAAGTCATTTCCACATTCAGCACTTTTTTTTTTTTTTTTTTGAGACAGAGTTTCATTCTTGTTGCCCAGGGTGGAGTGCAATGGCGCCGTCTTGGCTCACTGCAACCTCTGCCTCCGGAGTTCAAGCAATTTTCCTACCTCATCCTCCCAAGTAGCTGGGATTACAGGCACCCACCACCATGCCTGGCTAATTTCTTTTTTTTTTTTTTTTTTTTTTTTTTTTTTGGTATTTTTAGTAGAGAAGGGATTTCACCATGTTGGTCAGGTTGGTCTCAAACATTCAGCTTTGCCTGTATATTACACACTTTTATTGAAGGGAACCATACCATGCTGTGCTGAATTGAAAATTTAACAGGCAGAATCTACCTACATTCTAACCTTTCCATGTTTAAGTTTCTATCAGTGAGTCTGCTTTTTGATTGATTAATTCTCCAATTTGTTCAATAAGCCCCAGTGTTATTTTCAAGTACATTACAAAGGCTTGAGAGAATTTGTGTCAGCTTCTAGGTTTTTTCCCTTACTGTGATATGTGCCAGGTAAGAGTATTACCTCCTGGAGATGATCCTGCGTTTATTAATCCATTGTTCAAAACTACATTGTAAGTTGTGCCTGCTTAAAAATTTTTCATTTTCCATGACACTGAGAATAAAAAAGGTTATCCACAATATAAAGGTCACTCTCTCAGTTTTCTAATCCCTCAGAACAAAACAAAAAACATGTGCCAATAGATATTAAAATGTATTACAAAAATAATTGGATTCTCTTGTTTAGTTGTCATCTTCTGTCCATTAAATAGAAAGATTATTAGCAGAAACAAGTCTAGGTTCTAAGGAAAAAGCTGATTCAGGAACACTATTTGCCAACAAAATCCTTATTGCATGCAAAAATGAATTCATGTCTTTTCATTACAGCTTTAACTCTAAGGCTCATATTAATTAAGAATTACAGGAAACCATAAAAGTTATCACCTGTTTTCTCTGTAAAATTACTCAACACAATTGTATAACTACAAAAGAAATCATTCATTTTCTATTCAAAGTCACTCTTTTCCCTTCAGAATTCCAATCTCTTTTTAATGGAAAAAATAAGCAGCCCTAGGAAAAGTGGAATAATATTGGAAGTAATTATGGTTACGTATTAGCTGTGATCCTGTGGAATATTGTTCACAAATATTTGCAACTGCTTCCTGTGAAGCCAAGAATTGAACAAACTAAACTGCCTTGCAAAGTCGAACTTGGCCTTGTGACTGCCTTTGGCTGATGGACGGTTTTTTGGTGTTTGTTTTTGATGTCTTTGTTGTTTTTCATCCCAGGGGCTTTGGAGTCAGTGCATGTTGGGCCACGTTCTCTCTGTCTGTCTTCCCTGCCTCTTGGGCTGTAACAGTAGGTGTCCAAATGAAGGCATGGAGAGCCTGGCTCCCTATGTTAGAATGATGAGCAGTTTCTACTTGCCAAAAAGCAAAGGTTCGCCCTGAGCTAAAGCATTTTGAAAAAGCTTCAAAGGTGATTCTGATGGGCAAGATTGAGATCCCTATTAATTAATAAATGTTCAGTTCTCAGAGATTACTTTGCTTTTTAGTAGTATATGTGTCTCCACCATAAGGCTATTACTGAACTCTCACCTGTCAAGGCCCTCCTTCCATAAGACTTTCAAAAGTTGTCCTAGGATCAATCACTTCTTCTCAGTTACATTTATACTTCCTGTAATTTACTATAAATTACTCCTCATACATCCACCTTTTTTCAGAAGATTAAGGAATAGCTGCCACAGCTTTTGCATGTAGGAGCTCCATACAATTAGGCATGCCACTTTTCTGATACAAAGTGGTATTTTGGGGTGGTTCGTTACAAAAAAAAAAAAATAGCTTTTATTTCTCATTCACACAAAAACAGAATGGGAAACCCATACAGATGAAAACAGACTAGGCTTTGCAGTGAGATACACTTGACTTTCAATTTTTTCCCTGCTACTAGATATTCATTAATTTGCCTCTTAGACATTAGTTACCTTATATGTAAACCATGTTATGTCTTTGTATATGTATCATGCAAGAATGTTGGGAGATACTTAACGGACAGATGGATGTGAAGGAATGGAAGCAAATGTTTTCTAAAACCTTTCAAAGTGCTGGGAAAAACACAAGGCTTGATTTTGTCTTTTAAAAAACTTTTATATTTTATAATTTTCAGTAAGAGGTAATATGATTAAAATAGACTGTCCTATGCGTAATAATAGGAGGTCTACATATATCAGCGCTAATGCTTACAACAACCCTGCTACACAGACACTATATCATTTTATGAATGAGGAAACTGAAGCTTAAGGTTTCAGGGCCAAAATGCTGCAAAACACGAGATCTGTGAATCAAGTCCAGATCTCTCTTACTCCAAAGCTCATGTTCTTTTTATTAAACCATCTTCACTCTGTCAAGAAGCTTTCCTTAATTCTCATTGATATACTCTGACATACGCATGACACATATCTGCAGTTCTAGAAACTGCGTATGGAGTTTCACATAACCAACTTGTCATCCAGACAGGATCAGTCTTATTTCCACTTTTATATAAGCGGAAACGGAGGCTCACATAGTTTACATGGTATTTTAAGGCCATCCAGGTAGTGAATGACAGAGGCAGAGTATAAATACATGCTATAGAAACTAAATGCACACCCATTAAGTCATCTCTTGGTCTCTCTTTTTTTTTCTGTTTACATCTATTCACAATTTCCTTCCCTTGCTCCTTATTGTCCAACAGCAATTCCATGTTCCTTTGAGACCACTCTCCTTTCAATTATTTCTCACAATGTCTTCCCTTCCCTTTGGGACAATAAGAGGTTAGTGAGCTAGATCTGAGCAGAAACGGATTGCAGTGGTTGGCAGGTACCTGCTGAGCACCAAATCACTTGATCCCTCATCAGCCTGCTCTCAGCAGGCTCCACTTCAGCCTGCCTTGTGGATCCATTAAATGCAGGCAGCTGTATAAATTCTATTCTTTCGAAGGTAGAGCATAGTTTCATGCACTGTTTAAACTGATCTTACAAATACAGCATCCGAAGGCTTATCATAGCATAGACTTTCTTTTGCTTGAGGACCAGATCTTTTTAGAAACTAAAGGTAAAAGAAGGGTGGTTGGCACAGCAGGCACCCACAGGTATCAAGATGAATTCCCAGACATTCACTAAACCAGGCCAATGAAAACAACGGGATTCCAATAGCCCTACTTCTTTTTATATATTATATAGAGTATATATTATGGTTACCTATATGCATGATTGTGCTAAGTGTTTTCTATTATCATATTTCATACATGCAGCACTGTGATTTATTATATTTCTCCTCTTACAGATGGGGTACTTGAGAATGAGATTGATTATCTTACTGAAAACAGTAACAGGTCTTGTAAGGGGTGACTTTCTGCATTCTAGAATGTTTAGGCATTACATGCCATGGGAGAATAAAAGCACTGGATGTATGGAGGATTGAGAAAGGCCAATAGGTTCTAAAGTTCACTCTTTCCTGACTCTTACCTACTAAACTGCATCTGCCTATCAAAGTATAATACTATAAAATGATTCATGATTTCATGAATCAATGATTTTATCGATTTGGTGAAACTGATTAAAATACTCTCACAGTAACCTTTTTTCTCAGTAATCATCTGTCTCATTTTTACTAGAATAAAAATGAAATAGCTACATTATCCACCTATTCCAAGATTGTCTTAGCCACTCAGATAAGTTTTACTCAAAGCTCCATGACATTAGGAAAGAAAATAAGCTAAGTAGAGTATGGCTTATAATTTTTCTTTAAGAAATGTGCTTTTGCTTTCATTTTGATACATATTCACTTAAATGAGCTTTAAGGGTGATAATTTTCCTTCTCAAATGTCAGAATAGATTGAAGAAGATATTGATGTCCCACAGAAAACTGTCACAGATAAAGCTGTTTTGAAAGATATTATATACACTAGAAGCCAACATTAGGATTCTGATGATTTTCCATCTGAAATGGGTTGGACATTTGCAGGGCAGAGGAGCTCAGTCCAATTGAAATTTCCACGTGGGAACAAAAGCAGAGGAAAGATGATCTATGTTCTGTAGGCAGGGTGTGTCTGAAAGAACATGCCAAGGAAATATTTCTGGGACATGTGGCTTTGCCTCTAATCCTGTTTGCTCAATGCATATTTTAGGGTACTAGATGAGAAGGCACACCAGTGCAGAAGAGAGGCCCATGGGACCTGGACCAAGCATGGTCAGTGGCCCCTTGTATTAGTTCATTTTCACATTGCTATGAAGAAATATCTGAGACTGGGTAATTTATAAAGGAAAGAAGTATTAATTGACTCACGGTTCCACATTGCTAGGGAGGCCTCAGGAGACTTACACTCATGATGGAAGGCAAAGAAGCAGCAGGCACCTTCTTCACAGGATGGCAGGATAGAGTGAGTGCAAGCAAGGGAAATGCCAGACACTTATACAATCATCAGATCCCATGAGACTCAATCAGTATCACCAGAAGAGCATAGGGAAAACTGCCCCCATGATCCAACTGGCCTCCACCTGGTCCTGCTCTTGCCATGTGAGAAATTATGGGGAATACAATTCAAGATGAGACCTGGGTGGGAACACAGAGCCAAATTATATCACCCCTTTTCTAATCTTCCCCCTTTTTGTGGGAGTTTTAGTGTGTAAGCATATGAAGACAGGTAGAATTTTTATGCCTAATGTTGGGGACCATAAAAATGTTTATTGTAATGTGTGTCTGCTCTTTATCCACTGAATCCACTGAGAGGAATGAGGGAAAAGGAAAACTGTTTCTAATCCTCCTCCCCTCCTCAAACAACTTTCCTCCAGTTATATGAAAACTATTCTAGGAATGAATCTTTTAAATTACAAGGAGATCGAAGGGCTATCTCTTTATAGTGTTCAACAGCTGTGGGGGCCAAATTGTTCACTCGGTAGCCATTTGGACTGAGTTTGGAATCTGAAGTCCATTTATTTAATGGGGGTATGAGGCATGGAGTCAGGGTTAACATGTGCAGTGCAAAATAAAAATATTTTTGTGAGTGTAAGGGGAAAAAAACAACTTTATATAATCAGAACATAGTACTGATACTCTTCTATTCAGATGAAGAGCACCTAATGATGTTTTCTGACTTATTTTCTTTCCACTGAATACCTCCTGTGATTCAGATTGTTGAGGCACAATATGACTTTTTCTTTTCTTTATTTATTTATTGAGACCCTGGCCTTGGATAAATAGCTATTCTTGCCCTTCTGTGTCTAACTTCCAGTGTGTCACTTAGCCTATATTGCATTTCAGGAGCAGCATGAAATCATTGTAAGCCTGTGGGATTTGTAATTTTAAAAATCCTGGATTTAAGTAGCATATGTGAATATTTATTCTTAAGATATTAGAGATAAAGCCGTAAATTCCTATTTAATTCAATTGGCATAGTGATCAAATTCAATGAGACCATGCCTTCAATATTTTTATCAGATATATTGGGGATATATAACCCCATTATCAAGATATGCATCACTCCCAAAGATTCTCCCATGCTCTTTATTTTCCCCATGTCCTTTTGTAGTTAACACTTACCCTCACACCATGTGTCTGGCAACCTAACCACCACTGAGATATTTTCATTTTCTTTAGTGCTGCCTTTTCCAAAAATTCACGTATGTGGAATCATCCAATGTGTGGTTTTTTGAGTCTAGCGTCCTTCATTTAGCACTATGTGTTTGAGATTTTTCTATGTGTTACATGTACTGCTAGTTTTTTATCATTGAGAAGTATTCTGTTGTGTGATGCACTATGCGGTATATTACCAGTCTACAAACATTTAGTTTATTTTCAGTTTGGCGTCATTAGGAACAAAGCCTTATTATGAAATTTCAAATAACAGATTTTGTGTATATACAAGTTTTTATAGTTTTCAGATAAATACCTTAAAATGACATTGCTAGTGCAAATGTTAACTATATGTTTAACATCATAATAAATTAACAAATTATTTTCTGAAGTGACTGTAACATGTTCCATGTTCATGAATGATGCATAAATAATCCAGTTTCTCTCTGTCATCATCAGGACCAAACTGTGTCACACACACACACAAACACAACACTTATTTTAACTATGTAGTGGGTTCAGTTACAATCCCCCACAGCCATATCTCCCCAAGACTTCAGAATGAGAACTTGTTTGGAATCAGGGTGCAGATGAAATTAACATAAGATTCTCAAGATAAGTTCAATTTGGAATAGGTTGGGTACTAAAATCTGACAAGTCCTCATAAAGGAAAATAAGGGGTAGCTGACAGAGACACACAGGGAGAGTGACCCTGTGTAGATGGAGGCAGAGATGGCACTAATGAGCTTACAAGCCAAGGACACCAAGAATTGTCAAAACCACCTGAAGTCAGAAGGTGACATGACATGGATTCTACCTGAAAGCCTGCAGAAGGGAGTTTGCACTCTTGGCCTCCAGAACTCTGAAATAATTCATTTCTGTTGTTTTAATCCATCCCATTTGAGGCCATTTGTTATGGCAGCCTTAGGAAACAAATACACTACTCGAACAGATAGGCAGTAGCATCTCTTTGTGATTTTAATTTACATTTTATGAATGGCTGATGTTAAGCATGTATTTATATACTTATTTTATATATGAAATTTATGTATATATGTATATATAGAGAGATGCTGTTCAAAGTTTTGACCTTTTTTATTGTTGAGTTTTGAATATTATTTATACATTCCATATACATATCTTTCATTGGTTATAGTTTCCAAATATTTTCCCCAGTGCATCGCTCATATTTTTATTTTCTTAAGACTGAATTTTTTGAATAGCAGAAGTTTTTAATTTGTTAAAGTCAAATTTGTCAATTTCTTATTGGTTTGTGTGTGTGTGTGTTTATGTGTGTGATTTCTAAGAAATTTTTGCCTAAACCAAGGTCACAAAATTTCCTCCAGATATTATTCTGGAAAATTTATAAATTTAGGTAACGCATTTAGGTGTATGATCAATTTGAGCTAATTTTTATATATGCTGTGCGTGTGTGTGTGTCAAGGTTTATGTTTTGCCTATAATTAGATGATTAAAGAATTACTCCATTATTATTTTTGGACTAAAATTTCCATGTTGCTACCTGTTTTCTGTTTGTTTCAAATGTCCTTTGACCAGTTTGCACTCTGCCTGCATTTGGATTGAGTATATTTTACCCGATTATTAACTTTCATTTATTCTTTTTAAAATCACTTTCTTTATTACTGACTTTTGTTTGGTTAGTTTGCTTTCTTTTGTTTTACCCTGGCTTTGTGGTTGCCCTAGGATTGACAATATAATTTTCGAATAAATCACATTCTATATTTTTGAAGAACAATGTACATGTTGTAAAGTTTAAACGAGGACAAAGCAAAACTAAATTTATTTATTTATTATTATTATTATTTCTTCCTTCGCTTGCTTCCTTGTTTCACCACTCACTTTATGGGTCAGAGTTCCAAAAAACAGATAAAGTCTTTTCAGTGTGCTTATTACTGAGCTAGGTAGTATGCTATTATAGATACAACCTTTTGAGGGAAAGCTTATATTTAATTAACTTGTTTTTGTATCTTCAACACATAGGATGTATTATGTGTCAGATAAATATATATTTAAATTTGCTACAATTTGACCAAAATAATTTTCATGTAACATCTATTATATATTTTATATATACATATACTATAAAGCTCAAATACCAAAGTATGCAGTTTTACAAGATCTGTGATCTATTTACACCTAGAATATCATCACCAAAATTATCCTAATGAACGTATGCATGATGCCCAATAGTTTCTTCATGTCCCTTTGCAGCTCATCCATCCCTCACTATTCCATCTTCTTATTCCCGGAAATCTTCTAGCCTACTTTAAGTACTGATTTGTTTGCAGTTTTTAAAGTTTTACATAAAGAATCATGTACAATGTAATAATACCGTAAGTATTTTTGGCCATTAAAAAAGATTATTTTATTATTTAGTTGTAAGAGTTATTTGTATATTGTAGATACAAAGCCTTTGTCAGATACATTTTTCACATTTTTTTTCTCAGCCTGTAGTTTGCCTTTTTTACTTTTATAGTAGTGACATTTGGAGTGCAAAAGGTTTAATTTTGATGCAGCTTAATTTACAATTTATTCTTTTGTATTTTCTCTTCTGATGTAGTATCTAAGTAACTATTACCTAAGTCAATATCACAAAGATTTTCTTTTATGTTTTCTTCTAGAAATGTTATACATTTACATTTTCCATTTACATTTTTAGGTTTTTGTTTTTGTGTGTGCGTGGAACAAGGTTTATTTCCTTGCACGTATTCTACCAGTACCATTGTTGAAACATATCAGATTCAATTGAATTGCCTTTGAAACAATTTAAATATAAATTGGCCATAATCTGATGGGTTATTTTTGGACTCTGTCCTTCAATTATTTAGATATTTATAATTGTATTAAGCCCATATAGTCTTGATGACTGTACCGTTATACTGTATGTGTAACTCCTAGCAGATTTCCTACTTGTTCCCTGGGAGCTGACTTGTGCAGCTGCAGTCAGATGGCAGCTCTGTTGAGGCAGTCTAGTGGACCAGTCTAGCAGGGCTTTGCTCATATGTGTCATATGTAGCAGGGTGTTGGCCAGAGTTCCCTGACTCTTCACATGGCTCTTCAATGGAAAGCCCATAGTTCGTGAATGGTAGTTCCTGGGTTCCCAGTAGCAATAGAGGCCAACCCTCAATATGCAAATACTTTTAAAGTTTTTACTTGTATCATATTTCTAATGCCTTCTGACCAAGGCAATTTGCATGGTCATGCCGAGATTCAAAGGATGGAGAGAAAAATTTCACCTCTCTTTTGAGGAGTAGCAAAGTCACATCGGGAAGAACATACCTACATGCATGGAAAAAAACTGTGGCCATTTTTTTCACTCTACCACAATTCCATTGATTTATATTCCATTCAACATATGTTGGCCAATTTTGAACCATTCTTGTTTCCTACTTAATGTGAAAAAAACATACAGTATCATCTTTCAACCTTTCCTTTTTCTTTCATCCTGTCAATGTCTTCATTGTAAACCATGCTAGCACATACCAAAAAAAAAAAAATTGTAAGTGTGAAATCATTTCAAATGCTTATTCTGCACACTGGGAGAAAATACGTTCTAGATTTATTTGGTACTGAAGTCATTAATACCAAAAAATTTCCATATTAGTATTACTACTCACTCATTAATTTACTGTGTCAGTATGACTCTGTTACAGCTCTTATCTGCCAATAGTGATTAATCACTGAATGGCATGTATCTGTAACATTTGTCGACTATGAAATGTTTTCAGGAACATAGGATTTACACATTTTAGGAGAGTAGAACCAATATAATGTTGTTTTAAAATAGCATTTCTTAACTACTGTAAGACATCTATGTGTCTTCAACCCTATCATTCTGTCTCCCTTTCTTTTTTATTAATGACATTGCAGCACAGCTGAAGACATGTCATAATTTATTTTATCATTTATCTTGAATATAGAACATGGATTAAAACAATAAAATTAGTCACCTCTACATATTGGCTTTCTTTTTTTTAACTTTTCAATTAGATTGACATCATTAGGAAAGACATTGACTATGAAGTACATCAAAATGAAGAACAAGTGGATATAGTTTCACATGAATCTAGTTTTGTAAGTGGCTTATTAGGAAAGTGAGGTGGAAAAAGCTGTGGGAACGTGGACAGCTATATCCTTTCTCCAGTTTGACTGCTAACTCATTATTTATCTCAGCAGGGTTACATCTCTCTAAGCCATAATTTCTTTCTCTATAAATCAATGAGGTGGGAGTAACAAGTTGATTTTCCCCAGGTATTAACAGAGCTACCTCTAGGGTTCACCACAATTGTAACTTGAGTTTCACTTCTGATTTTACATTTAACTTTAAAAAAGAAAACTGAACATTTTCACATGTGTGGGTGCATTCTTCATAAACTTTTTATACTTTGTGTTTGTTGTGGAGTGAATCGTGGATTAATCCCTTTTTTGAACGTGACAGATAGCCTCCTCTGCATTTTTTGCTTAATTAACATTGCCACTCTGCTATGGATTCAATTATATTCACTAAAAATGTACATACTGATACTGTAATCTCCAAATGTGGTAGTTTAGAGATAGAGCCTTTGGTAGATGAGGTTGTAAGTGTGGGGCCCTCATGACGGGATTGTTGCCCTTATAAGAAGAGATGCCAGAGAGCTTGATCACTCTCTCCACCATGTAAGGGCAATGAGAAGGCAGCCAGATGCAAGCCAGGAAGAGAATCTGATCCTACTGGGCTTCTAACTTCCACAGTTCATCTTGGACTTCTAACCTTCAGAACTGTGAGAAATGAAATGATTGTTGTTTAAACTACCCAGTCAATGGTATTTGATATAGCAGCCTGAGCTGCCTAAGACATCTTTTTCTGACTGTAACAGAATAAAATCTTTTCTGCATCCTTTGCTTAATCAAATATTTTTAATATAGAGATTTTTAAATTTATGAGAGTTTTATTGATATTAGGTAACCAAAACAAAGCCACAAACTCACTGAGATGTTACAGGCTTTAAAAGACCCCATGAATTCCCTCCCCCATTCTCAAAATCACATATTCATTAAAAATGACCTTAATTTTCCATATCATTTTTGTTAAATACATGTTATCAGTTTCGTTGTGTATATTTTTCACTGCATTAAAAAGTTCCTTTGCCCATTCTGTATGTCCACATATAAAATAGCCTGTGACAAAAATATTCTACACTGAGAATGTGAAACTTGAGAAAAGGAAAATAGCTGAGAGCAGTCTGAGATCTACGAGGTATGCAGACCCAGAGAGACGTGGGTATGGGATTCAGTCATGCCTACACCCCACACACATGCCTAGGGGAAATTGTTTAAAGTCATTTTGTTCCTGACTGCCTCACTCAATATCTTCATGTTCTTAGAATTTATGATACAAAGAACAATGTTGAGCCAATCAATAGCTTATATTATTTTAACGTAAATCCTTGGTAAAAACCTCAGGAACTGACTCTTTTTTTTCCCTTTAAAAATCCACTTGTTACTGTTGCTAATCAGAGTGTATACTCAGGACAAATAGAATCTATGCTCTTGGGTTGCAGCCCTCAAACTTAGCCCAAGTAAAATCTCTGCTTATTAATAGATTAAATCTGACTCAGCAGGTTCCTTTGAGATGGGTGTATCTGGCATCATCAGTAGGATTCAGAGTGACTCATTCTCACCACCAGGTGCGGTGTTTGTCCCTGAAATCAGTGCTTGATACCAGCACGAACTCTGTGTCTTCAGAAGTCCCACTGGGTGTTTTGGGTAAGTTCTCCAGAATTAGGACCTCCCACACTTTGGTTGAAAATTTAGACTTCATTTGGCTGTTTTTCAAACCGTCTCTTTTCTTTAAGAGAGGACTTTGGTCTCTGTCTTTGGACATGAGCTTCAAGTAAAGAGCTCTGCAGAAAATGTCTTTTTGCTGCTGTGTCTCACAGCAGAGGTTCAGATCAAGGTTCTTCCACCTCTACCTCAGGATGGAGGTTTAGGTCAAGGTTTTTCTGCCTCCGTCTCACAGCAGAGGTTCAGGTCAAAGGACTGGCAGTTAGGCACAGATGCTTTTGTTTTATATGGCATGCTCTTAAGATTACAACTCTTTCTATTGCTTAAAAATTCAGACCTATCGTTTTATTTGAGACCAATTCCTGTTCATTTCTAACTGAAAAGTGTTCCCTCTTTTTGCTCTTCCAAACACGCATACTATGAAGATCTGGTCCTCATACACTGAGCACACTACTGCCCCCTGGAAGTTAGAGACAGTCCGAGATAAGTTACACTTTCACCCTAAACACATTCCCAACCTTGACACTTTTGAAAAGTTCCTAAATTAGGGGAAGTCAGGCATCAAAATCAGAGTACCCCTTTTAGAAACCCCAGCTGGATTTATGTGTAACACGCATGGGGCATCCTCTTGTAAAGGCCTAGGAAAGTGGACCCGCCTAATCTAGTGACACAGAAGGTAGAAATTATTTAGGCAGATAGTGAGGGCAACAGAATTCTTGGTAGAGCTTCCCTTCGAACAAAAAGGAGCCCCCCAAATCATTCCTTTTCTAACGAAGATCACCCTGAAACATAGAGCTGCAAACACAGATAATCAAGAGGGAAGCTTGCAGGGGCGAATGCTGGCAGAGGCCCTGATAGAAAAGGGCCACCTGAGGGCCGAGCATGTCCAACACGGAGGCTCCATCTTCCCTTTTTTTGTTACCATGTGTACGATAAAGAAACAGGCAACATGGCGCAGCTCAGGCAGAGGACCCGCCTGCATAATAAAAGATTAGGGCGGGGGTGGCCAGAAATTCGCACCCTGTGCAGATGGCACACCTAATCCCAACCAGTTTTTCATGATCTATGCAAATAGCACCCCTGGTCCAACCAATCTTTCACACCCTATGTAAATGAAACACTGCCTCCTCACCAGGCATCTATAAATCCCCCTGCATTTCGCCATGGATCCGGCAACCCCTTTTTCTGGGACCCCTCTCTGCAACAGAGAGCTCTTCTCTTTCTTTTGCCTATTAAACTTCCACTCTCAACCTGACACTTTGTGCATCTGCAGCCTGGATTTCTGTGACTGAGACAACAGATCTCGGGTGTTAACTCCACAACCAGCCCGTTTCACTGGAACGATTGTAAACAGCAGTAGGTAAAATAAGAATCCTTTGCTAGGTCTAAAAGAATCCATTTGCTCACACAATTGGAAAAAGAAAAAGAAAAAAAAGCTGGTTTTAGCACCACACAAACTGAATCAGAGAAGTAGTTTGTTTTTCTTGAATTAAGTCTCGTAATAAGAGATTTAAAAAGATTCTTTCTTAGAGCTCTAGGGTCAGAAGTGAGCTTAACTAAAAGCTGACATGTAGGCTATAATTTAAAAAAATAAGAATAAAAAGGGCTTTCTGCATTTTCTTCTTTTGGTTCCTGTTTTGGGGGATTTTTTTCAGTTGACTGAAACTCTTTTTAAACGTGTTTGATCCCTCTGGTTACTTCCTATCTTGTTGGCATAATTTTTGCTGAGAAAAATGTAAAACATCATTTGCCTTTTAGAAAGCATAACATGCCCCCAAATTGGTTCCTATAAGACTAATTCTTCTGTTTCTTTTCACTTCTGATCCTTTCTTTCACTACTTTTGATACCACAAATAATAGTAATAATAATAATTTAATAATGTAGTATATCTCTAGAGGAGATATACTATATACTATTATATTATTGTCTTTCAACATTGTATGATATTCCTAAAATTATGATGTGTTAACATACATTCTCAGACATAAATATGGTTATTATGTTACATTGTTGTTTGCCACAGACGTAACCAAATTTCCTTGTCAATTGCGTTTTTAACCATGACTAGTCTAAGTCTTTTGTCATCCACAGACAACTATTGTTTTACTTGGATTCTTCTCAGAAAGTGGTTTACAACTGACAACAGTTCAAAATTTGCTTTTTTTTTTTTTTTTAAGACAATTCATGGAAAGAACCCTGACAAGTACTCTTGAATACAGGTTTCTGGTAACTTTGGAGATTGCATTATTAGACTAAGCAAAAACTATGAGAACTCTCATAAGCTGATGTGTTCATGAAGATTTCTAACTCCACATCAAGCAGAACAAGAATTTATTATGTGGGACTGAACTGACAGAAAAAGAAGACTGAAATGATTTTTAGGACTTTGTGTTTAAAACATTGCTGATTCTTTTTATAACTGTTGTGCAGAGTAAATGAAACTTTTTTGAGCTATTTATAGCTTATAGAATGGGGTGAAATATACATGTGTGAACAAAATTCTCTATAAGTTATTTCTGCAAAATTTAAAATCCTTTTATGAATACTCTTACGTTATGGTAACCGTAAAATAAGATACACTAGATACACTGATTATTATACTAAGGCTACGACCAAAATGGCATATTTTTGGATATTACCAGACTGCTTTAAAAAATTAAGATTGACTTTATAGATTCAATAAAAAGTCCTCGGAGAGATTGGCCTGGTACTTCATCTACATAGTTCCCTTTCAAAAATTCTGACCTTGCAGTAAGTAAAGAACGTCTATACCTGACAGGCCCAGGAAACTCAAGATATCTTGGGGACCTTGAGAAGGGAAAAATTTACTAAATTTGTACAGGTATTATAGGCACATTCTAATTGTGAATCTTTGACTTGGCTTCCTAGCCTGGAGACTTATGAAAACCTAATCTGAAATTCCTTAAGAAAGCTTCAGCAAAACCAATTTAAAAGAGCCTATACGGTAATAGCTATTCTTGTGTTTTTTGAAAATAATCAGGCCCAGTGTAACACTAAAACTTACTTTGCAAGTAAATTGGTCCTACTAAGATTTGTCCTGGGTATAAATGGGAAACTAGAGAGATAAAAATTATGGTTCAGAGAAAAATTATAGCATACCTGTTACTAGATTCCAGCCTTCACCGCTGTTTTTGAGTTTTTGTAATTTTCCAACAATTTGGACTGAATCCCCAATGAAACAGGATTTTACTATGTATTTATCAGTTTTACTTCTTCTGAGAAAACCAAAAGCATGAAATTCTGAAGACTGGAGGTGACTCAACAAGCAATGACAGTTCTATAAATCAATGACTTGACTGAGGATTATCCAAGAATGAGCCTTCCCAGTGCCAAGGGATGAAGGCCTAAGAGACTGATCATCACTGCTTCCATGGGAATATTTTTTATAAACAGGAGAAATGAGGAAAGAAAAACAGTTCAGAGCAGTCTCAAGTCTGCAAGGTATGCAGGTCCAGAGAGACATGAGTATGGGACTTTAGTCATACTCCGATGCCACACTATGCCTAGGAAAAGTTATGTAGTCTTTGTGCTCCTGACTAACTGCCTTGCCCATTTTCTTCATGTTCCTAGAATTTGTGACACAAAGAACAATGTATAACCTATCAATAGCTTATGTTATTTTAATGTAAATTTTTGGTAAACAACTCAGGAACTGCCTCTTCTTTCCCTTTACTTCCCTAGTTGCTTACAAGCAACACTTGTTACATTGCTGATCTGAGTGTATATTCAGGATAAATAGAATCTATGCTCCTGGATTGCAGACCTCAAGCTTGGTCCAAATAAACTCTCTACTTACATTGTTTGCCTCAGCTGCTTCCTTTTTTTGTCAAAAAGTCCATGGAGGTAAATGCTCTCTTGAAGTGTTTTAAAGATTAATCTTGATTGGTTCCCATGTCAAGAGAAGAAAACTTAAAAAAAGAAAAAAAGAAAAAAAAAAAAACTGCATAGAGGTGCTATATTCTCACTGCTGAGTTGCTGGTAAGTTTTCATTTTTAACGAGGTCCGTGTCACACTGAAAGGTCGGAAGTTCTAGCTTGAAGATGTAGTATATGGCGGTTTTATTAAGGAGACTGAAGAAAAGCTTAAAGGGATAAGCAAGAACCCGTGGTTAGCAAAGAATTTATTATGAATCTGAACATTTTTAACACAAAATATTAAAATTCAGAAATATGTGCCAAAGCTGTCAAGTTAGAATTAAGCTTTATATGAGAATCCAAATGAGTAGAGTCAGAGGCCCTTCGTACTGAAAGCATCATTACATGTTGGAGTTCATGCCATAGTAAAGTCCAGAGATACAGATGAAGGAAATGAACTTTCCCAAGTATATACTCTAAGCCTCGGACATAGCTAGGTTGAAGCATGAAAGTGATGATACATGTTATCACAGGGAAATACAGTAGAGTTTTAGACCCTTTTCTCCTAAAATACTTCGGAGTCTGCAAAACTTAGCTAACGTATGAACAACTGGTGTTCTGCATATCAGTGAATAATTTTATCACTCCCCTGTTTAGCTATTAAAAGCTTCATAGACAAAATGCTTGACTATCTACTTTCTGTATTTCTACATTAGTTGCATTCCTATTTGCTTTATGTTTGTGTAATAAAAGAGTCATTTTGAAGATTTTGCCAAAACAAAGATTTCCTAAATATTTCCACTTAAAAGTGACATAAACCCAAAAAATGCAAACGTAATAATCAATTTGACTACTAACTAAAATTAATTGACTTTCTTCTAGGAGTTCTACTGCAGGTAAGTTCTTATTTCTGTCTCTTAGCACTTCCTACCTTAAGCTTGAATGTAAAGAAAGGTTTAAGTATGGATTTGGCCTGACTTAATTAAAGTTTATGTATAATGCAATATATTGATGAAATGAGTTACTTGGTCTTCTGGCAAATGAAGATATTTGTCAAAACAGATAATTTGCAAATTTATATATAGAGAAATGAAGCACAAACTTTATGAAGAGAAGCATATTTAAGATAATTTTTCACAAATTACTTATTTTATAAAATATGTCTCTGTTCTGCCCTACTTTTTAAATTTCTCAGCATCATTACTAGTGTCTTAGAACAATAGTAGGTGTATATGCAGTACCATTTATACACAAAGGAGTTGTCATTAATGAAATCTTTCACCCTGCCTCACTTTCAGGTGTGGTTTTGGGTGAATTCCCTAAAAGCCAGTTCAGAATCGTCATTAAGAATTGCAACCTTACTCTAAGCACAGAAAGGGATCTCAAAGATGCTAGAACTTCTTCTTAAATGTGTGTGTGTAATGTTTGGAAAGTCACATCAAATTAGTGGCCTTCATCTTTCACTTCTAAAAAAATAAGGAATTAGATTATCAGTAAAATATTTGCTGGTACTAATATTCTGCAAAATTTACTTAGAGGGACATTTCCTCTTAAGGAGAGATAGTTGACCTTTCTAGGAGTGGCACGTTTGTGCAAATAGGATGCATTCACTTTTTCATTTAATTTCTCTCTGAACGCTGCACAGCTTTTTACAGATGAGGTCACTCAAGCTCAGAGAGCTTCAATAGCTAGCAATCTACTCCGAAGCCATGCCTTGATCTCTACATTGGAAAAAAATCAGCACATTTTTCTCCTAGCAACATGAAGATCAGGGTACATAACGGAGCTATGAGAGACACTAAATGTATCAAAATTATTATAATTAGTAACATTTACAGATGAACTGTTAAGAATGCTTTTTACTTTACCAGTTCCTGTCATAAGTGATACCCTATTTGATCTTCACGCAGTTGTTATGGATTGTAAACCTGAACAGACCTAGAGTTTTTGGTTGAGTATTTCTGAATCAGGAGATTTTCTGAATCAGGGGTTGGATTCAGAAAGACAAAATACTAGGTCTGCTGCTTACCAGATCTAAAATTTGGTCAAAATGCTCATTTCCTAACTTGCGACGTTTTCATTTTACTTTATCTACAATTCTGTTGTAATCACCATTTTATAATTTGATATTCAGTGTTATAGTTGACTACCTTTTTAATCAATCTATTTTGTGTCATTAAGAAGAAAAAAACTTCATGTCACTGACAAAAAATAATTTAAAATAAACATGTATTCAACGTATCATAAATACATGTTCTGTTAGGTTATATTGGGATTCTCTACATGAGTGATCTGGAAACTAAAGCACCCAAAGGACTAGTTGCAGTGGATCACACAAGGAGTACCAGAGACAGATTAAAAGCACAATTATTCTTTTGATAATAATGGAGAAATTGCATTGCCTCTTCTATGTCACATATACTTTTTACGTAAGTCCCATTGTTAATCTTTGTGCTTTTTTTGTACATTGGGCATTAAGGAGGATGACATTTCTAATACTACTCTTTATGATTAAGGGTAAATAATAATTATGCTTGTTACTTCTATGTGCACAGGTGGAGAATAGCAATAACCTGGAAGTATATTTTTATGATTATGGGAGGAATCCTTTAGAGAACTTATTCTTTTTCATTAGGCAAATATAAGACAAATAGGTAAATAGTTGCTCGGGTGGAAGGATGTAACTGATTTTCTGTGGCTTGGACAATACTGCCATTCTTGAGATCCTTGAGTACACATGCCGTAGAGTGAAAATAGACCAGTTTACATAAGGAGCACCAGGACTTCCAGAAGAGACCAAGATCCCAATCCTTCTACCCTGAGATTCCATGTTATAGAAAGCTATTTGTATAAACAGCTGTCTTTGTAAACAGCATGACCTATAGTTGGTCTGCAGAGAAAAAAAGATAACAAGAGTCTGACAAATGAACTTCATAAGAGAAAAAATTTAGTTGGTACCTATGCTAAGCAGAAAGGACTACTGAGAAATGGCTGATTGGAATGAAGTTAGAATAAAAGTTGAACTTGGAATGGTGCTGAGGAACATACTGAGTATATCAAAGAGCTATGAACTTGAAGCCCAGCAGGAGGAAACACAATGTTGCCAGGAGGAATTTGTACTTAAATATTATTATTGAAACAGAGGGCATAGTAAATGGTGTAGAACCAACCAGCCTTCTAAACAGCACCTAGTAGCAGCATCTAAAGCAGTTAGAGTAATGGTTGACTTACCGTAATCCGTAAAGGTTAGAGTTGACTTAAGATGTTATTGGGAGAAGGAAGATTCCCTGTTAATCAGAGAAAATGAATGCTTGTGCGTCATTTATAAACGTGGGAGATACGAAAGCATCTGTGTTTAAAGATAATTAAGCATTTCCTACAATTGGCATTAGTCATGACAGGGCAGGCACTACAGAGACACAGGTGCCACTGGGATTACAGATAGTTTGTTACTATCATTTTGAATGAAAAACTCTTCACACCTAGGTAGGGTAGAGACTATTGGGAGATTTTTCTTGCATCAGTATGAATACACTGGTCACCTCTGCACCTGGCATTCACAAGGAAATCTTGGTATAGAGTAGACTTAGTCTTTGCCTTTAAGAGATTTACTTCTCCAAGGTTAAGCGATGCTGATAGAAATCATGATTAGTGGTATGAAAAAGTTATTTGAAATAATCAGAGGGAAAATAGGTGGAATTTTGAAGAAGGAAAAGATTCCATTTGACTAGTATGATGAAAAGCCTCAATAGAAGGAGTTAAGACTGAGGAAATCCATGAATGAGGCATAGAATTTTAATGAACCATGAGAACAAAACTTGTGTTCTTTTCTCTTTTTTTCCTCTTGGGAGCCAAAGATAGAACAGCGTGTTCACTATATTCTTTGCAGAAATGCTTTTGTAGAACACGAATGTTTATTTGGCAAAAAGAAATATGTAACATATAAGTATTAATTCATACAGAGAGAAACTGCCTTATTCTGTAGAAACCAAAGTATTGTTTCTTTGCGTAGGGCAATTATTTTTCCTTGAAAAGCAAACTGCCTTTTAAAAATGAGGCAGTAAGTTTTAGTGTCATCTTAAGCAGAATATTATGGCTTTAAAAATGTCCTAGAATCAAATTCAAGGCTATGGTGTTCAGTAGTTGTTAATTTCACTTCCCTGAAATGGGTTTTCTTTATTACAAGACATTGAAAGAAAAAACCCAAAAAGGCAGAACGGTGCTTTTTCCATTGATAAGGAAGAATCATCCCTCTGATTTGCTGCTTTATTTATCTTGTGAATATCTGAGCTCTCCTCTGGTTGAATATTTATTTATTTATAGATGAATTTTATTTTTCATTCAGAGCACCGAGAATAACTATTTAAAAGGAGCCCAGCATAAAGAATTGAAGTCTTTTGTGTATATGTTTTTCCCTTTCACTGACTGTAAAAGCAGAACGGTTGCAATTGTTACTTCCTTTCTTTTCTTTTTGTCTGCATCAGTTTTGTTCCAGGCCTGTGCTTTTCAGGAAGACATAACAATGCTAGATGTAGGTGTAATAAACTACACAAATGAATGCCTCCGTAATCATGTTATATTTTGGTTTAAATATTCTGCACCACTGCTTGACATTGTTAACTTTTTTGAATAAATGTTTAATGAAATTCTTCTTTACTAATTTAAATCCAAATTCAGAATAATATATTCAGTGAAATTACAGGTCTATGAATCAGGTGCATGTTGTCACAGCATTTTCTAACCACACATTAAAAAAATAAAACCTCTATGCCCAAAAGTCAGTGATAGTTATCCCTAAAGCTGAATGTTCACATATCAAATGACAAAGTCCAAAGTGGCCTAAGTAACTACATATCAAACACTGAAGAATATTTGAAGTATTTTTGCTGTTTTATTTTTGTCCCCCTCTCCCAAATGTTATTCAGGTATAACATTACACCTGAGGGGTAAACAATCATTAATTTGTTTCCCCAAATTCTGATAAGGAGATAATCTAATGTAGCTGGACCTGAAATAATCCACCTATCAAACTTGGCCTGAGATTCTCTGATAGGTCAACAATGTAAAGAGAGATAGTGGATATGAGGTGATTCCACTGGACATTAATTTTAAATACAGTTATACATCACCTGCCTACATTGTAAGTAGTATTAAGGACTCAATAGAGGACACTTTATTTAGAAAGATTTACAGCAAAATTCTAAATTTTGCTACTTAAGAAGAATTAGAACATTTATTGCACTGTGATATTAAAAGAATTTTTTAGCGATCATATCTTCACTTTTCATCTCATATCTTAGAACACTCAGAGCAAACTTTAACAGCTGCAGTAACTGTGAATTCAGGCAGACTTATTTATGATTACCTTTTCTTATTGATCTAGGCTATAAGCTCTTGAGTAGCTTTTGCATGGTCCAGGCTTGTTTATTATTTTTACTTTTTATAAATCATATATATATATCATATATATCATATATAGTATACATATTATATATATACACACACACATATAGTATATATAAGTGGAAAACTGGAGTTTATTAATCAAATCAGTCTCCTACAGAATTTGGAGACTGGGAATTTTTAAGGATAATTTGGCAGGCAGGGGACTAGGGAATGCGTACTACTGATTGGTTGGGGTGAAATCACAGGGGTGTGGAAAGCAGTCCTTGTTTGCTAAGTCAGCCCAATATGAGGGTCCAAAAAAGTGATTTTTATCTATTTTTATCTATGAGTAATTGGGGAAGTTACAAATCTTATGACTTCCAGAATAATGGCTGGTTATCATGTAACTAAACCGATATCTTAGCAGAATCCAAGCCCCTCTCATAAGCCTAACATTATGGCCTTCATTAGTATTACAATGGCAGTTTTGGTCCCAAATATGGAAGGAGTGGTTTTGGGAAAGGTTATTATCATCCTTCCTCTAAGGTTAAACTACAAACAAAATTCCTCCCAAATTTAGCTTAACCTATACCCAGAAATGAAGAAGGACAGCTTGGAGGTTAGAAGCAAGATGGAGTCAACAATGTCAAAACAATATTCGGGGGAAAAAACAATAATAGAAATATAGCATTTGTGGAATAATATCTGCTAGTGATTTAATTTAAATTAAATTAATTTAAATTAATTAAAAATTTAAAAAATTAAATCAATTAAAATAATATCTGCTAGTGATTTTACCTAAATTAACTAATTTAATCCTGAAAGTAATACAATGATAACAGAGTTAGTAGATTTTAGAGATAAAGAGCTCAACCTTGAGAGAAGTTAACAGTTTCCTAATGTCCCTTTGTTACCCTGATTTAACCAAAGTCTCTAAATGCTAAACAGATGCTCTTCCCACCCCACCCCATTGAGCAGGCTTCAGTCAATAAGTGGGGGACAATGGAGCAAATACACAAACTTAAGTGCTCACCAGTATAGTGTCCAAATATATGGTGTCATAATCACCTCCCCTAATAATTCCTGTTACTGTTTCACAGTGGCCTTTTTCTAAAGAGACATTTGGATTAAACTTTCATTATATCTGATGACCTCCATGTATTGAGAAAATAAACAGGAGACGAAGAAAAGTGTGGAGGATGAGAGAAGTCAGAGGATAGTCATGGGCATAAGAAGCCAAACGATGGGAAACAACTATCTCACCTGAATGGAGTCAAGTTCCTGGCCCAGGAGGAAGCTGCATTGTCCCAGATGAAAAATTAATTTGTTTTCCTGCATGCCTCTGAGGGCTTTCACTACAGAAGTCGGCCTCTTGGAAAATCTTCATTCCTTTCTCCCTCATTTTATTACTGTGTCTTATAGCTGTGGTCCTACCTAATCAGGTCACCCAATGCCTAAAGCACAAAAAGTTTATAATGCTGAAAAGGGAGCAAATTATCTCATCTTATTTGTTATTCCTGAGACTAATTAGTATGCAAAATGACCATTTTCCCTGAAATCTACTTTTTTCATTATCTGTGGAATGACAGAGACACCTCAAGGAAGAGAACTCAGTTCGACCCACCCGCTTTATCCTTTGGATACCTATGGATAAGACATGTCAGCAATGCACATTCTCCCAAAGTTATTTGAGCTGGCTGGCAGGCCATTTATAGAGCAGGTCATTTACATAAGCAAGAGCAGTGTAAAGTCGGGTGTAATCAAGAAAACCTTCTATAGTTTGGCATAGAAATTAAAACAAACAAACAAAAGCCTCCTTTAGCACTGGTTAGAATAGCCATGGATTTGAAGTCTTGTTGATGCAGAGGGTACACAACGACAGGATTACTGCTGAACAAAAGCATTCGAAATGTGCTTTTTAAAGAAATCTGTATTTCTAGATTTTCTTAAAAAAACTGGAAGATTGGACATAACTATGCCATATTTCAACATGATATAATTTCACTTGAGCTGGGACCTGACATCAGATGTCTCTTTAGATTGGTCATGATATCCCCAGTTTTTTTGCAGTCCCTACTATACATAAAATACAATCATAGCTATTTAAACTTTGCTTGCTTCTCTGAGTTATGTTAAGTACTAACTCTTGTGCCACAGGAAGTTGCTAATTCTTCCTTCAGGAAAATGCCAAAAGCAGATAAAGCATCAGTGTGAAAATGTTAAGTGCTGTGTTTTCATGGATTTTGAATGAGACACATAATCTGACTTTTTTCTTTCATCTGTAAAAACAACTCTGTGGGTTAGTCATTGTACGAGGCAATAAAAACTTATCCTATTTAATTTCCATACAGACAGTTCAAGATTTCTGTTATCCACATTTTCTGATGGAAAAAGTAAATGTGAGAAAATTTTTAAAAATTCCAAGGTTAGATAACAATTAGAGTTCAAACACAGATCATTCTTGCTCCTGTGACTTATCCAGAAGACCAAAATTTGAATCATAGCTCTATATTTACTCCAGAGAAAACCCTGCAAAAACACCATTTATCAAGAGTGTCATGGGATTCTGACAGAGAGCACCTCCCAGGCAATATGAGTTACTCAAACCCTCTGAGACTCAATTCCTTCGATTATTTTTTCCAGAGTAATATTCTTCCTGTAGTTCTTCTCATTTTCAAACTTCAATACACCTTGCTATGTATTTTCTCCCAGAAACTTCTTAAACATGTATGGATCCTTCATTTATGCTCATACTTTTTCTTCATCCTGATCAGAGTTTCTCCCTTGCTTCAACTGTACTCTCAGAAGTCTCTGAACTACATGAAGACATTAAACTATTCTTGATGTTTAGTGTCATGATTGTTCTGACACAGCATTCATCACATTTTATTAGAGCTAGTTGTTTATGTTTTTGTGTATTTTACCAGATTTCGAATTACCCACAGTAGCATTTTGTCCTGTTTTTTTTAACTCCCAGGAGCTACAAAAGCAAATGGCAATTAAGAATTTTTTAATTAAATTGGTAGACTGAAGAAAGAAGCATATCAGTAAAATAATATATATATAATTTTATATTAGTTTGAGAATTATTTTTCTAACTACATCTTTCATCTTCGTTAGACTTTTTTTTCAATATCCGAGAGCCAAAATAGTTTAGTATATTTGAAATTATCAAATTTTTAGGTTGCTAAATAAGACAAAAATTGGTGAGACTAAGATATATAATGAGGCTGATACTCTGAAAGATATACTAATGGAATATAAATACTTTTTAACTATTTAGAATCTGGAGGCAAGAAGAATATTGATTTTTCTGCCAAGCACACAAATTTGGATTTTTACAATAAATGACTGAAGAAATTCATTTATCAAAGATATTGCGATATGAAAGATGTATAAGATCTGATTTCATATGCTTATCTCAACTTTTTTATAGGTTAAAGAGACATTTATTGAGCATATACAATGTCCTTTGTACCAAGACTATGGATACGAAAGACCAAAGACATGATTTCTGTTATTCAGTGACCAAGATTGATAAGTCAACAGGACATTGTAATAAAACATCAAAAGTGATATAACAGTGATAGTCTATGAATTATCTCTGTGTCCTTTGGCAAGCCATGTGATTTACTAGTTTTGATGGCTTCATCTGTAAAACAAGTTACGTGAATTAAGTACAATTTAGAGATTCTTCTAGCTCTGGCATTTATAAACATTTCTGTGAAAGAATAGTCTAATGTCTTTACATTTAAACATGTCTAGATATATTACGTAAGTCCACGATTCCAAAACTATGTGTTGAAGCATCCTGCAGTACCGTAGAGATAACTCTGAGACAGTTTAAATTTTTTGAAACAAGAGAAGAGATATTGAGTGTATTTTGAAAGCTATATGAACTAGCAGCTTGAGATATTTCACAGTTTGCACATTAGATCCCATTGCACTCCTTTCATGAATGTGATATTTGTGTGAAGCTGAGATTTTAGTGGATGTTGGAATTAGAAGCAAACACCAGCATAAAGCAAGAAAATCACTGTGGAACAGAAAATGAGGGTGGTGGTGTCCAATCTGGTTCCAGGTTTTAGAGGCAGTACAGTACCCAAAAATCACTTTTACTAGTAAGTAATTGTAATTAAGAAGGAAAGGATTTTTAAAAATCATTTAACATATATAACATATGTATTTTGATTATTCCAATTTAGGATATATGTATTTAAGTTGTTTGAAACTTTTTAATAAATATATTGAAATTGTTTGGTACTTCTGTTGGCCTAAAGCATGCCATGAAAAAATTACTGTGATGCAAGGTGCACAGTGAAACGGGACAACTTGAAAATATCTAGGGTAAATCATTTCAAATAGGTTTCTCAGTTATAAGCGAAGTGGGTATAACATTGCTGATCAGAACTATGTTGGAGTCAAACTTTCATTCAATAGATTAAAAAAATTTATACTGAGAAAAGACATATGTATTTTTTTCCTAGAGTCACATAGCTGGTTAATGATGGGTTGTTCTATCTCTCCATTTTGTCTATACTAATGGTACACAGATAGGCTAATCATCCTTCTACAATCCTTTTACAAAATACATATTTCTACAAAAAGGTTAAATAGAAAAGAAACACCAGCTGCTAAATAATTTCCATAATTACGGAAATTAGGTGTGAGCACCATTCTCTTGGTAAATCGCCAATATGTCCAGCTGGTAGAAACAATTGGCCAGCTATGCATGAAGAGGACAGTGTTAATTTTTACATAAGACATAGAAATGATGATTTTATGTAAATATACAATTTTTTACACATGTATTCTCTTGTCTGATTTCTTTTTCATTTTCAAAAAATGTCACCTACCCATTGAAGTAAACAGAGAATACAGAAATAATGAAAAAAGATTACAAGCAATCTGTCATTTAATCACTCCTATACATTGATATCTTGAGGTATACCATTTAATACTTATTGCTTCCTATTAATGAACATTTGAAAATTATTGCAATCACAATGGATGTAAAATTGGTTGTTAGTCTAATCCTCACCATAGCCAATTTCCATAAAGTAGGTAATCTTTATAAAAAATATTTTAATTATAGCATGTTGTTCCAATAAGCAGAATTACCATATATTACTAAGCTTTTCAAAAATAATTGAACATTGTAATTTTCTTCAAAAATTTCACTATCATACCCAATTCAGTTAAAATGATGGATACATAGACATATTTGGTTTATTGTCTTCAAAATCTACACGAACCTGACAGTGAAAGAATAAAAAAAGACGTAACCTCAAAACAAAATAAATAAAGGGAATGATATAAGCAGTGAAGACAGACAAGAACATTTTGGAAACTGTAAGATGAATGGGTGATTTATACTTTGTTTATGAGGGTTGAACTTCAATTATAGGTAGGGTCTACATATCCCTGAAAAATTTAGAAATGTACTTTCTCAATATTTTGAATAAAAGTAAGTTTAAATGTAGGATAAAAGGGACCCAAAAGGACAGTAGTGATATACTTTATGAAAAACAGGGGGCTCAGCAAAGTCTGCAGAAACAATTTTGAGTCACGATTTTCCTCTTCCACATTTTGTTCTCAGGACACTAACAGCCAAACTTATAGACCCCTCCCACCAGTAAGGACAGTGGATTACTTGCTCTGATCCAATTCAGTAGCCCCGCATAAAACAGCTATAGGTAGTCTCTAAGATGGTGCCATGGAAACATCCAGGTTGGCACCTCATACTGTGTCTGGAACTGGTGGGTTCTTGGTCTCAACTGACTTCAAGAATGAAACCATGGACCCTCGTGGTGAGTGTTACAGTTCTTAAAGATGGTGTGTCTGGAGTTTGTTCCTTCAGATGTTCAGATGTGTCTGGAGTTTTTTCCTTTTGGTGGGTTTGTGGTCTCCCTGGCTTCAGAAGTGAAGCTGCAGACCTTCCCAGTGAGTGTTACAGCTCATAAAGGTGGCACAGACCCAGAGAGTAAACAGCAGCAAGATTTATCACACAGAGCAAAAGAACTAGCCTTCCACACTGTGTAACGGGGAACTCCTATTGGTTGCCATTGCTGGCTAGGGCAGCCTGCTTTTATTCCCTTATCTGACCCCACCCACCTCCTGCTGATTGTTCCTTCTTACAGCAAGCTCATTGGTCCATTTTACAGAGAGCAGATTGGTCTGTTTCGACAGAGTGCTGATAGGTGCATTTACAATCCCTGAGCTAGACAAAGAGTGCTGATTGGTGCATTTACAATCCTCTAGCTAGATATAAAAGTTCTCCAAGTTCCCACCAGATTAGCTAAATACAGAGTGCTGACTGGTGCATCCACAAACCCTGAGCTAGACACAGAGTGCTGAATGGTGCATTTACAATCCTCCAGCTAGACATAAAAGTTCTCCAAATCCCCAGCTAACTAAGGAGGCCAGCTGGCTTCCCCTAGTGGATCCCGCCCCTGGCCACGAAGGGAGCTGCCTCCCAGTCACATGCCATGTGCCTGCACTCCTCAGCCCTTGGGCAGTGGATGGGACTAGGCACCGCAGAGCAGCAGGCAGCACCCCTTGGGGAGGCTCCGACTTCGGGGGAGACCAGGGTGGGAGGGCAGGGAGGAGAGGTGAGAGTCTCAAGACTTGAGGCTTCAGGCTTGGGCATGGCAGGCTGTAAGTCCTGGGAGGCAGCTGAGGCCTGGCAAGAATTCCAACGCTGTGCGGGTGGGCAGGCACTGCTGGGGAACCCAGAACACCCTCTGCAGCTGCTGGCCTGAGTGCTAAGCTCCTCATTGCCTGGGGCCAGCAGCGCCTGCCTGCCGCTCCCAGTACAGGGCCGCCGAGCCCATGCCCACCTGGAACTCGTGCTGGCCTGTGAGCACAGTGCACAGCCCCAGTTCCCGCCGGGGCCTCTCCCTCCACACCTCCCCGCAAGCAGAGGGAACCTGCTCCGGCCTCCGCCAGCCCAGAGAGGGGCTCCCACAGTGCACCGGTGGGCTGAAGGGCTCCTTAAGCGTGGCCACAGTGGACACTGAGGCCTGAGGAGGTGCCAAGAGCAAGGCAGGGCTGCTAGCACGTTGTTACCTCTCAATACCATGGCATAGACCATCAAATAGGAACATAGACTGTTCAATAATCATTTCGGTGTTCCCTCAAATATAAACAATCTACAAGTGATTACATTTCTGATAAATGTCAGATAGAATAATAAACCAAAGCCAGTCTTATAAAAAGAGATGATGATAAGACAAAAAAAACTTCAAAAATATTTTAATATCCTCAGAGAGGTAGGTAAAGTTAATACGTGAAGAAAACCAGAACATTGGGGATCATCATCCATCCAATAAATGATTTTTTGAAAAGTTGCAGACATGTTTAATGAAGACAGAGATGATATATTTATTACAAGTTGTGAAGGTAAAATGGAGAGTTTTCTAATCACAAAAGTAGAACAATATAGAGAATTGGAAGAAAAAAATAAGTAAATTAAAGATTCTTTTCAGGAGATAGCTGAATAAAAGTTGTTCCAGAACAAAGAAAACAAAAAGAATGGCAGGAGAATATCAAAGAAATAAGAACATTTTTCATAGTTACAAAATATAAGGTTTCTAAATAGAAAATAAAAACTGAATGCTAAGCATAAGGAATAAAATGGAATAATAGCACATTTTTGGTGAAACATAAAAATAACAATGTCATGATCTCTAAAAGCTTTCATAGAGAATGAAAAGTCAAACCACATAAAAAGAATGAAGGAATCAAACTGGGCTCAACTTAAAAATGGACAAAGAAAACTTTTAAAATGCTAATGGGAATGGATGTCCAACCTCTATTTTTCACCCAGAGAAGTTTATAATGAATTGTAAAGCTTCATTTAAATTTATTTTCAAGTAATTATGATGGTATAGTTTAAATGTGTCCCCTATAAAATTCCCATTTTAGTCTAATCCCTGTTGCGGTGATGTTAGGAAGCACAGCCTTTTGGGAAGTGACTAAGTTATAAGGGCTCTGTATTAGTCTGTTTCCACACTGCTATAAAGAAGTACCCAAGACTTGGTAATTTATAAAGGAAAGAGGTTTAATAGACTCACAGTTCTGTATGGTGGGGGAGGCCCCAGGAAACTCATAATCATGCTGGAAGGCGAAGCAGGCACCTACTTCACAAGGTGGCAGGAGGGAGTGAGTTCAAGCAGGGGAAATAGCAGACAGTTATAAAACCATCCAATCTCATGAGAACTCACTGACTATCCCGAGCGCAGCATGGGGGAAACCACCCCCATAATCCAATCACCTCCAATCAGGTTTCTCCCTTGACACAGGCACATTACAATTCAAGATGAGATTTGGATGAGGACACGGAGCCAAACCATGTCAGGCACCATACTCATGAACGGATGAGTACCTTGTTAAAGGGCTGGAGGGAACTGGTTTGGGCCCTTTTGCCCTTCTGCTATGTGAGGACACAGATTTCCTCCCCCTCATATGATGCAGGAACAAGGTACCATCTTAGAAGAAGAGAGACTGGGCACTCACCAACCAGCACCTTGATTTTGGACTTCTCAGCCTCCAGAATAGGGAGAAATAAATTTTTATTGTTTATAAATGACCCGGTCTGTGGTATCTTGTTACAACAGCACAAAATGTCTAAGACGGGAGTATATTACAAATAAGCCTCTCATGGACTTAATGACATGAAGATGCTTAGAAGATGAATATTACCAAAACGAAGTGGAAACCAAGAAAGAGGATAACATGTTGTATCCATTATGGCTCTTGGTTGCAAATGAAAAAAATTCACTTGAACTGTTTGAATGAGAAAGGTGTTCATTAAAAGACATTGTTGATTCAAATACTTTGGGATGGCTAGACTGTTTGTTGACTTGTATGATACAAGGCTAGGAGCAACAGAGACAGGGACAGATTCTAACCACTTCTGAGAACTTTCTAATGAAAATATCACTGCTCTTCCTGTTTACAGTGCTGCACTTTCATGCTCCGGACTGAAAATCAGAGGTCCCATGAACTCCAGAATTCAGTATTTCCACATTGCAGCTGCCATACCATATAGCTCCCAGGCACTAACTGCCAAATCAGCAGTGGGTGCAACGTATTGGATGAATCTAAGTCATATATGCCTATACCCTAGTAGAGTTTGGAAAATGTAGATTTTTTTCATGATCCATTGGAAAGGAAGTAATCACAATGTGGAAAATTAAAAGTGAAGAAAAATTTACTTAAACTTTGTTGGGGAGACATAAGTTAAAAATAAAATTGGTTATAACAGTATAACAGTTGTCTACTATGCAAAATAGGTGCTACAACAAAGGAAAGAAGCAACAGGAATATGCAGATGTGAGATGAATGACAGTCCCTGGAAGATGACTATGAAGTAGGCGTTTAGCACATAAACATTAGCATCAGACAGTGGTGGGCATCAAGAGAGGCATCTCCAAGAAAAATAAATGGCTTTGTTGTATTTTCTGAAATGTTTAAACATATTAAGAGAGGATCTTCAGTTCTGGTGGAAATCTGGACATATATCAGTGATGTGGCTGTGTATGCAGATTGCTACAGATGGTCCCAGGAACATCAGTCCTCCCTGTCATCACATCTGCAGAGCACTCCCCATATTGACCCTGATGTTGGCATGTGAATTGCTTTGGACAATGAAATATTAGCAAAATGTCACAAGCAAAGGCTTACAAAGTATGTTCTTGAACAATGGAGCTTGCCTTTCTTTTGCTGCTGTTAACTCTTCTGTCATTTGAAGAAGGCCGGGTTAGCATGTTGAAGATACATGACATATTTAAAAAGCAGTCCTGAACACTAAATATGTGAATTAAGGAGTTATGGACATCCCTACCTCAACAGACTGACCAGATGATTGCAGTAACATGAGTGATTCATACAAGACCATTAGAATTAGTCATCTTAGCCCAAATTTCTGAAGCACAGAAAAACAAAATGGGAAAACGAAATGTTGTTTTCACAAGTTAATAAATTTGGGGTGGTTTTTAATACAACAAAAGTAACTGAAAAATAAATGATTATTTATGTGCAAGAACCTCCCATAATTGAAATCCATAATAGCTATCATTGAATATAAAGTTGGAGGGCTAAAAGAGTGTTTAATAGAGAAAAGGAAATGCTGGCAAAGACTAGAACTTTTTAAAATGCTATTTTAGGCCTACAGGCCATTTTTTTCTTCATTTTGAGTTGATTTAATAACATTTACTTGAAATTGATGATAGCCAGAGGAAAAAAAAAGTTTTCAGATAAGCACAGTAAAAAAAATGATGACTGACAAAATTGTACACAAATTAAATGATTGTTTTTATAAGTAATAAAAGTTGGGGTAAGTTTTAATGCAGCAATACATATCTGAAAGAATGGAATATATGTGTGTAGTTTGAAATCACCTCTTTTAAACGTGAGTTATAGGTAGTTGTGTCAAAATAATAAAGCTTTCTGGATACACTCTGTTTCCTACTGTGCCAATCACCCAGCTTTGTGGCACAAAGTGAAAAAAAATAAATAAAGGCTAGGCGCAGTGGCTCATGCCTGTTATCCCAATACTTTGCAAGGCCGAGACAGGCAGATCATGAGGTCAGGAGTTCGAGACCTGCCTGGCCAATATGGTGAAACCCCGTCTCTACTAAAAATACACAAATTAGGCTAGGTGCAGTGGCTCATGCCTGTAATCCAAGCAGTTTGGGAGGCTGAGGTGGGTGTATCACCTGAGATCAGAAGTTCAAGACCAGCCTGGCCAACATGGCAAAACCTCATCTCTACTAAAAAGAAAAAAAATTACAAAAATTATCCGGGCATGCTAGTGGTCGCCTGTAATCCCAGCTAGTCAGAAGACTGAGGCAGGAGAATTGCTTGAACCTGGGAAGCGGAGGTTGCACTGAGCCCAGGATGCACCACTGCACTACAGCCTGGATGACAGAACTCCATCTCAGGAAAAAAAAAAAAAAAATTAGCCAAGTGTGGTGGTGCATGCCTGTAGTCCCAGCGACTCAGGAGGCTGAGGCAGGATCTGATGGGATCTGATGATTTCATAAGTATCTGGCATTTCCCCTGCTTGAAGTGAGAGAGAGACAGAGAGAGAGAGAGAACGCTAGATGTCTGCACAAGTTACCTCTCACTATTCAGTTAAGCACAGATCGGCACATACACCTCAGGAAACTGCCAAAGTCAAGGCAAGGACCATCCAAAAATATTAGCGGTAACAGTGCCCAGAATTCTTATAGGGTTGGAAAACCCATTCCCACCTGCCGTAATGGAAAACGTCCTGAACATGAAGCAATGTGTAGGGTACACAGATGAGTTTTACCTTAGCAGTGGGAAATAATCACTCCTAATCTAAACAGTGCTCTGATCCTACCCAATAAATCTTAAGCTAAAGACACAAAAGAACCAAATGTTTTCCAGGTGACTTAACTGTATCCCGAAAACAGAGCTCAGAAATATTTATAGGGATATTAAAATCTCTGCACTCCCAAAACATAAATCACAATGTCTGACATCCAGTAAAAAATCACCAGACCTAAAATGAGCATGAAAATAAAGCCTCTGAGAAAAAAACTCATTTAAAACCAACTAAGAACTGAATTAGCACACATGGAAATAAAATCTTTTATTATTATAATTACATTCATTCCATAGGTTCAAAAAGTTAAGTAGAGATATGGAGAATATAAAAATAACCCAAATATAACTTGAGATATAAAAACTATAATGTGTAATACAGAGTAAAGGGCAAATTTGATTATCAGGAGGAAAGATTAGTTTGATGATAATTAGATAATTTGATGACAACTAGAAAAAATCTTGAAGAGATATTACTAAAAACTATTCACATAAAATGTATAGAGAAAAAAGCAAATTAAAAAAACAGTGTCAGTAAGCTATGGAAAAATTTCAAGCAGTTTAATGTACATATAGTTAAGAGTGCCTGGATGGTCAGGAGAGGGATAGTCAGAAAATTATCTGAAGATGTAATGAGAAAAAATTTTCCAAATTTAACAAAACTATACACCCACATATCCAAGAAGCTAAATGAACACAAAGCAGAAGCTGTGTGAACTAAAGAGAATATTTTAAAATCAATCAGAGGGTGGGGAAGAAAGGCATACTGTATATAGAGGAAAAAGGAGTAGGAAGATCTCTGATTTCTCACTGAAAACAGAATTGAAGTCAGAAGACAGCAGAGCAACATATTGGAATAGAGGACAAAAAATAACATAGCATTCATAATTGCCCAAACCAATAAGAAAACTAGAGATGCCAAGAATCAGAAAAAATGCAAACCATAATGAGGAGAAAATTAGTAAATTTTAAAAGAAGAAAAACAAGAAGGGACAGATATGAGTAAACAAACAAACCCGGATATTAAAATAAAGCTTGTAACCATGGTTAAGTATTTACAAGAAAACATGAACCTAATGAAAAGAGAAATTAAATATATAAAACCAAAATGGAACATCTAGATATGACAAATAAAATATGTGAATTTAAAAATTGTACTGGAAGAGAATAATAACAGATTTAACACTGTGGGGAAAAAAAATCACTGATCTTGAACATACAACAATTAAAAAAAGAAACAGGTCTTTGATCTTGTGTGTGATAGAATGCACTGGAAAACACACAGAAATGGAGTATCAGAAAAAGGGGTGAGGCAGGAACAACAGCTGAATAAATAGTGGCTGAAAGTTTAGTAAATTTGAATCTTATTTGTACAAAGATCTAAAAAGCTCAACAAATTTAGGAGAATGCCAAAACAAAGAAAAGTCAAAAAAGTCAAATCAAATAATTTATAAAGAGATAATCTTAAAATTCTAAAAACAATATTAAAAGTAACCAGAGGATCTTTTGTATGTGCAGAGTAGAAATGACAGGATTTTCTACTCATTTTGTATCAGAATTTTGCAATAAAAACACAATGTGATGATGTATTTAAATGGTGAAAGCACAATGAATAGAAACACAGACAAAGGTTGAGTGAGCTAAGATTGTGCCACTGCCTGAGTGACAGAGTGAAACCCTGTCTCAAAATAAAAATAAAAATATGGTATTGATGAGGCAGAAAAAGTGTCTCAAAAAATTGAAAATAATTAAAAACATATGCAGTTCATTTTAGGGTCTCAAAAGAAACTAGAAATTAATAACAAAATTACATCTATAAAATTCCCAATTATTTGAAAAATGAAAAGCATTTTTCAGAACTCAGCAATGGTATACTTATATTTGTCCATTTAATTGTATGTAAATTTTGGCTTAAAATTTTAAAAATATAAATAAATGCTCACTTCTATTTAATAATTTGAATGTTAAACTATTCAGAGGAGCATGTCAATGTCTGCAATTTACCTTGAAATGCATCAAAAATAAGTTAGATTAATGGAAGGGTAGAGGGAGAGAGAGAAGGATATGTGATTTTTTTTTTTTACAAAAATGATGGTACAATCTAGATGGTAGAATACAGGTACTCAACTTTAAATTATTTAAATGTTGTCATGTTTGATTATTAAAATAATTGTGAGAAGACAAAACTGACAACACAAAGTTTTTTGGACAAAATAGAGCAACTGGCACTCATATTAATACAATGGTAGTGGAAATGTAGGAGGGTTCTAACACTTTGGAAAAGTCTCTTGCCATTTCCTATACAGTTAGTACATACTTACCGTATGATTTAAAGTATGTGAGAAGATGTGCATAGGTCGTATGCAAATCCTACACCATTTTACATAAGATACTTGAGGATCTGTGAATGTGGTGTCTTTAGGAGTCCTGGAACCAGTTCCCTACTGATATTGAGTGACCACTAGACTGTATTATTCCATTTATGTGGAAACCTAGAGAATATATAATTACAGCAGATCATTAGTTTTCTGGGGCCTGAGTTGGTAGAAACTGGGAAGAGCCAAGATAAATTTTGGGGATGAAGATGATGTTTTATATATCTTAATTATGGTGGTGGTCATATGAGTTTACAGATTTGTTTAAATTCAATGAATGTATGTAACTTTAAGATATGTGACTTATTTGATCTCAATTACAATCCAATAAAATAACTAAAGCACAATAAGGAAAACACAGTTTTCTGGAGCTTTCTGATACTTTCCACCTGAAATTTAACTCTAGAGGGACAGTATTGTAGTTAATAAGACTTTCATTTGGTCACAGAGCACTTCACAGTTATTCATAGAATCATGGGATTTTGTGATTGTAAACAGTTTAATACATGGTAGACTTCGTAGGTACTGGGTAGCTATAGCTAATGTTTCTATATGTAATCATCAAGATAATTCATCAAGATAACTGTTGTCTTCTTGCTGTTAAGCCTTTTTCTCATTTCCTTGTCAATAATTGAGACGTGCTTTTTTGTTCCATTGCTACTGAAGATTTTTTTTTTTTTTTTTTTTTTTTGGGTGAAAAACATAAGGATTCAGAAGACTGCTTTAATTTGGGAGTTGATGTTTAAAAACCTACAACCACTGAGAGGAGATACACTAAAGTATCTGTGTGGAGAGGCTAAAGTTGGGCACTTGGAGTAAAACACAGCACTGATGCTTAGTATTTAATACTTGATAGGTACTTGAGTGTGCACATGTGTGCATATTTGTATGCGTGTATGTATGACATGTATGTGAACGTGTGTGCATTCACGTGCTTGCTGCAGAAGTGTATTTGGACTACAGTGTGAGTTAAATCGGTTTTAGTATTGTGTTAGCTTCATATTGTCATCACAAAAGAACTCTTAAATACACTGACATAGAGAATATGCCAAGGCTGTGTAACACTATTTCTGCAATATTCTAGTGCTTGTTATATAAAAACAAAGTGGCTTGTTCACGATAGTTTGCTTATTTTTCACCTTATGTATGACATTTTATATATTTTCTCCCAATAGTTCTTTGCTCTACCATTGCAGAGTGAAAACTATTATCCAGTTCAAAGCACACACAGTCATTCAATAAAAGAAAAAGAGTGCACATTTATAGTTAATCCCTGGCGTGAGTATATTTTTTCCAAATTTAATTAGTACTGTTTGTTCTCATAACTTCACTTCTACAACAAAAACATTTGGCAATAGTAATCTTTCTCAAAGATGCGAAAGTAATCAGAAAGCGTATAGTAGAGCAGAAAAGAGTTAGGCATTCTTGCCTTCTAAATAAATGCTAGGTCTGCCATGGGTAAGGTGGTTGTGGCCATGAAGTTTACTAAGCATGTTAGCCCAAGCACACTTCTTTATTGTACTCTGGTTGCTAGCTTTTTCAGAATAAATCCAGTAAAAATATGTAATTAGCCTATTCACCAGTGGTGGTACTCAAGGCACCACAGTCTGCACAAACTAGACTAGCCTCTCAGAAAACAGGAATTTTGCAGGCTGCTTTAAATAACCCTTTACTTCTCCCCATGCTCCAGATTCTTTAAAGGCAAGAGAATGTTTAGTTATGCTTTGAATCTGTATACCCAGCATAGTGCCCAAGATAGGGTAGGCGCAGGCATGTCTTTTCAATTAAACTAAGCAACATATTTACTTCAAGTATGTAAAGACCAATGCCTTTTCATAAAGCATAACTCATAGACTTAGCAAGAAAAAGTCAGAACCTTCCATTGCTTAAGACAATACATTTTTGCACACAGTGATGGCCAGACTTGTTTTTGCCTAGAGAACAATCATAATACGATGCTAAGTATTATATTTTTTCGGTAGTCATTCATATTTCTGGGTCTTTACCATGAGCTAAATATTGTGCTAAAGATATCTACATATTCTATGTAATTTGAGTCTCACTTGAATCCAATTGATTGCAGAAGTTCCCAATATCTCCATTTTTAAATTGAACAGATGGGAATCAGAAAAGTTTAAGAGCTGTGCAAAGACACAAAGCAAGTATCTACTAAGACAGGATGGGAAATCAAGAAGTTAGATACTAGAGTCCATAGTCCGTAATCCTAGAGACTAGAGTCCATAGTCCCAAGTCCTTTCCTGTCCCACTAAACCGATTTATTCTCCCTGCTGGCGATGGAAACATACTCAACAGAAGATAGTATCCAGCATTCCTGATCTAACTTTTGCCATCAATATTCAACTTTATTTTTTTTTTAATTTCAGTTTTAGGTTCAGGGGTACAAGTGAAAGTTTGTTACATAGGTAAACTTGTGTCATGGGGGTCTGTTGTACAGAATATTTCATCACCCAGGTATTCAGCCTAGTACCCATTAAATTTTTCCTGATCTTCTCCCTCGTCCCACTCCCCACCCTCTGAAAGGTCCCAGTGTGTGTTGTTTCCCTCTATGTGTCCACGTGTTCTCATCATTTAGCTCCCACTTAACACATGAGAACATGTGGTATTTGGTTTTCTGTTCCTGTGTTAGTTTGCTAGGGATAATGGCCGCTAGGGAAAACTACATTTATTTTAAATGCTTGAAAATCATTTATTCATTCATTCACTCATTCACCAGTTACCACACTCATTCTATATATCATGCATTGTGCTCAAAGTTAGGAATACAAAGAAAGCCAATAATTATTTATTATACGTTGGTGCAAAAGTAATTGTGGTTTTACCATTCATGGCAAAAACTGCAATTACTTTTGCATTGGCCTGATAATATGCCTTGTTCTGTAGGAGTTCACTCTCTAGTCGGAGAGGTAGTTTGATAAACAAGACATATCACAGCACTCCGAAAGAAGGAAAACCTATAAGTCAACTCCACCTCTGCTGTCAGTGAAAATATTCCTACAACCATTACCAGAGGGGGAAGAATATTCTAGGCTGAGAGCTAGAAGATGTTATGTAAGATCATTAATAGTTCTGGGGTGCCTGGCTATAAGGAGAAGGTGTGTGTGTGTTTGAAACATTGAGTGGAAGCTTCAGTGGGATATAAGAATAGAAATGATGAGTCATAAGATGTAGTCAGAACACAAGATTTTTTGTTTTTGTTTTTGTTTCTGTTTTGTCATTGTTGTCTGTTTGTAGCAGCAATTTTAGTGCCAGGGATATATGGCCTCAAACACAAAATATTAATCTTTTAGTTTGCTTTTTAACTGATTGACATGAAAAGCAAGCATCCTCATCCCATCATAAGTTCTCACACCATCTTTAACCTCAAGAGATGACATTAAGACTGGAATACAAGGCAAGGATGTCACATTCCATGGTATCCTAGTCATTTCATATTTTGACATAGCTGCTCAATACGTACTATGGAATGTGTAATATTACTGATGATCAGTGCCACTTCAGGCCTATCTTCTAGAAGCTCAAAACCCTGTCTTTGGTGCAGTCACAATGCAATCTCACCCGACGGTAAAGTACTCTGTGTTCTGAGTGAAATATCTAAGTCTGTTTTATGTCCTTCCAAGTCCTGCAAGTTTACGAAGCTTACACAGTGCTCTCCTTGCAGTGAAGACTGGAGCTTGCATGGAGTGTGTGACATCATGCACAGGAACCATAACCAATGCTGTTCAGAGAATGTCTACTATAATGAGTATTTATGGAAAATTAAGATATTAAATACAGATTCTCCAAAGAACGCTGTCAAGTTAAATTAACTTTTAAATAAATCATGTAAAGTTCGTCTCAGACTCAATTAAGCACAAGAAAAATGTGCTTGAATATTAGAATGGAATAAAAATGGAGTAAAAATATTATAAGTAGATATAATTTGTGTAGTTATTAATAGAGATAAGCTGAAATCGGACTGTGAGCTGAAAAGGTAGTTAGTGTAAACAGCATGGGTTTTGAAGTCTAATGTATCTCAGTTTTATTTAATGGGTTCACCCTTATATTAGTAACCACTGGTGATTAATTTAACTTCACTCAGTCATAGTGTTTCCATATTATAGAGCAAAAATGTAAATAATGTGAGCAATCTTGTTTTGAGTATGCACTGAAAGATATTTCTAAAGCATGGTGTTTGTTACATAAAACTTCAGTGACTACTAGCTGTTATTATAATATTTGTTAACCTTACATATAGTACTACATACTTCTGACATTAAAAAATAGAAGATTTTAAACATGAGATATTTGATTTCTAGCCTTAGTACAACCACTTAATGTAAATGTATATAAAAATACTCAACAGACCATAAAGCTTTTTTACAACTAAATATATATGATAAAACATTATAAACAGTCATTTGCTCATTTGATCAATATTTATTTAATACCCATCATGTGCCAGACACTTTTTTAAGATTCTAAGGAAAAATCAGTAAACAAGCAAATCAACTCCTGCCACACAAGGTATAATATCTAATGGGAAGATAAAATGTAAATAACTGAAATAGAATGTTAACTAATGATAAGTTCTAGGAAAGAAATATTTGTATAAGAAGAGCAGAGATCTGAGGGATAAACAGAAGCCAGTTATGTCAAAAGCTGAAGAACATTCTAGGACAAGCAAGTGCAAAGGTTGAGCTGAGGCTGAGGAATAGCCATGGGTCCAGAGTGATCCTAGTGAAGAAGTGAACACCACAGGCAGTGACGTGGCAGGGATGGAGAGATGTTGGTCAAAAGATAAAAACTTCCAGTTACAAGATGAGTATATTCTGGGAATCTAATGCACAACATGATGATTGTCACTAATTATATTCTATTGTATACTTGAAATTTGCTAAGACAGTAGATTTTAAGTGTTCTCACCATACACACACACAAGCGCGTGCACACATACACACTTGTAACTATGTGAAGGGATACATTAATCAGTTTGATTGTGGAATTATTTCACAGGTAATACTTGTATCAAAACAGCACATTGTGTATCTTAAATACGTACAATTTTTTCTTGTTAATTATTCCTCATTAAAGCTTAAAAAAAACCTGTCAACCACACTTTTTTTTTTTCCAAATTGTTGCATCATGCAATTCACTCTACTTTCTTTGTGCTAGTGACAGTAAGGAGGTAGACAAAGGATGGCGTGAAATATCAATACAATCACATCTATATGAAAAGAATCAGGGATGGAATACAGATTTTTTTTTCTCCCTCAACAACTATGTGATAAAAAAGAAAACAAAAACAGCAATATTTCTATGTATAATGGCAGAAAAATATCATGAATAGGATAGAGGCATGAATCTTCAGATCTTGGAAGCATAAAGAATTCTATATATTATATGTAATAAATAAAAATAAGTTCACGTATTTTAGGAAAACTTCAGAATACAAAATATGGAGATCTTACAAACTGCCAGAGAGGAAAGATATTTCACATCATCCATTGTCTACCTCCTTACTGGCAGTAGCACAAAGAAACAGTGAATTTCATAATGCAACGATTTGGAAAAAAAATATGGTTGACAGTTTTTTCCAGATTATTATTTATTTTTTCCAGATTATTCATACACAAAAATGCTGTTAGACTAACAAATTTTACATAAGCCAAAATAAAATCCATGAAACCTTTAAGAGTAGTAAATTAAAGTTGTTCAGAAGCAAATCTAAAAGTAAACAAAAAGAAATATTGTCATAATTCAGAATTGACATGCAAATATCCAATGAATATATGAAGAGATTGTAAATCTCAATAGCAATCAAGAAGAGTATGATGAAAGCAAAATTGAGATACTACTGTTAAACAAAATTATGGGAGGCCATTGTTTTGGACTGAGGTCTTGCACCAGGCCCCAGCAGACCAGACTAAACAAAATGGAGTTACTCATGTCAAGTGCCACATAATCTAACTGAATCCTAAAGGAAGCAGGTAAATCCCCAGACCAGTGGTTTTCAAAAAATCGGAGATTAGCAGCAGTCAATCAGAAAGATCCCAATCTACCTGATTCAGCATAGTAAGAAATTTCCCTCTGCTTTAAATCTTACAAAAAAAGTAACCTGTAGTAACCTGATGTTAATACATCCACTTTTTTTACTGTTCTTTTTCCTTATTCCCACCTTCCAAAATCCAACTGTTCTGTCACACTAGGCCAAGCACTTATTCTATTTATTAGAATGAGGTGTTACCTGCTTCTAGAATAGCAAATAAAAGCCAATGAGATGTTTAAATTAAATTTGTTGTAATTTTGTCTTTTGAAAATGTCTGGCAACTTAGGAAGGAACTCCAAAGACACCCCGAGGCCCCATGGGGAATGCAGGTGAGGCACTGTTGACCGCCTTTTTGGGGATTCCTCCCCAAATCCTGAGGGTCGTGAAATCATCTTGAGTTCAAATTCTACTGTCTTTGCCTTGAGCTCCCTGATATTTTTGGCTTTTGAATCCAGCACTTATTTGTGCTGTGAGAGAGTGTGTGGTTTTGTTGTACCAAGAGCACATGACTTTTTGGTGATTTGCATGGTGATTGATGTGTCACTGACAGTCACTGGAGTTTTTTTTTTTTTTTTTTTTTTGAGACGGAGTCTTGCTCTGTAGCCCGGGCTGGAGTGCAGTGGCCGGATCTCAGCTCACTGCAAGCTCCGCCTCCCGGGTTCACGCCATTCTCCTGCCTCAGCCTCCGGAGTAGCTGGGACTACAGGCGCCTGCCACCTCGCCCGGCTAGTTTTTTGTATTTTCAGTAGAGACGGGGTTTCACCGTGTTAGCCAGGATGGTCTCGATCTCCTGACCTCGTGATCCGCCCGTCTCGGCCTCCCAAAGTGCTGGGATTACAGGCTTGAGCCACCGCGCACTGGAGTTTTAAAGGTGACAGATGGTGGTTCCATTAAGTGGCTATTAAGGCATGAGATGTGCGAATCCAGATTTCAGAAATTTAACAAAATTTGAGTTTTCTCCTTTTCTTGCTTTTGTTTTGCATGTTTACATAGGGGGAAATTATTGGCTAAGTTGGTCAAAGGCAATCTTCGAGCCAAGACATACTCCAGTGGTGGGCATGAGTCAGGCACCTAAAAGCTGTTAGACCACTAGTCAGCTAAAAATAAGACTCCCATGTTAAGATAAGCTGGGTCATGAAACTGCAAAGGTGACACCAGGTCACCTACCAGTCTCAAGAAAATTTCTGTTCCACAAAAGAACACTGTAAAAATATTACAGGACCCAACACTGTGGTGTTTTCTTTTTAGTCTTTTATTTTGGCTCTAAGAGACCCAAGATTCAATGTAAAAATAAAATTCTTAATATCTAAAGAACTGAGTACTCCAACTTCTAGCAACACCTACCCTTTACATGTGTTAAGTATTAGGCCCCAGAAGCTGCAAACACTTACAAAAATGGCAAAATCTTACTAAAGATAATTTAGAATTACAAAGGCTATTATGTAGGACATTCCAAATGATTAAGACTGTTCATCTAAGGCATGTGTTTTAAAATAAGTACTCTTAAGTTAGGTCCACCCAGGGGTACCTATTTTAATTACTGTACAAAAGCTTTTAAAAAGGTTTCAAAAAAATTTTGTCTCTTCAAAAGATTTCTTACAAAAGGTAAATGAAAAGATAAATGACTTAACTGATAAGAAACACTGAATCTGCAAACCTTTTCAATTAGTTACCATTCAACCCAAAAGGGGAAAAGAAAGCTAAGTGTTTATAAAAGCTAGACCCTTAGGCAAACCCAGTTTTCTTCTTTAACCACATTCACACCCTAGTTCACAGCTATCGATGCTGAATTCAGGTATAGAAGCTATCTTTCCCATTTATTGATAGGCTCCTCTTTAAACTCAGTAATCTAGTTAAGAAACTGAAGCTCAATTTAAAAGCAAAAAGTCACAGACTACAATGAATAAACTAGCTAACAATCCTTTAGGGTAATACTCAGGGAGGTTAATCAAGAAATGGGCAATGGTCCCTTGACTCAGTCTCCTTTTGGAGTGGATAAAGTGGTCAGGGGTAAAGAAGAGAGATAGCCTTAGAGTAAATAAATTTCTTGGAAAGATAAATGGCTCCAAGAGATACAGGAGGGTTTGTGGAAAAGTTTGGGTGTGATGGTTAGTGTTTCGTGAAAATTTTCATGAGCAACTCAAGCATAATTATTAAAAACAAGTAAATTAGATGAGTGTAAATGGGATAAAAGTTTACAAATGAACCTTTCATGGTTTCAAAAATATTTTTTGGTAACTTAAAGTTTTAAATTTATATTCCGTTAAGTAACAGATATTCATTATATGTCCGAGTGATTTCTAAGTAGGTTCAAATGCTGAAATCTTAATTGCTAAACATATATTTAAGTTGACATATTTAGGCATCTTATATTTATACAGTGTAGATAAGTTAAATATATTTGGATCTATTAATAAACATGAAAACTTTCATTAGCATATATATTCTATAAATTATGATTATATTAGCAAAGCTTTGACTGGGATGTCATATTTGAGAATGTGCCTAGGACACCTGGCTTCAAGTGTTCCCAGCCTTACAGTGAATACAAAAATTTCACTGATTGTCAGGCCCAAGAACCTGAGGATAGTTCAGAAACTTCAAAAAGAGAAGAATTCACTCTAATATATAGGTACTACAGGCAAAGTCGGAAGTCTACTGTGGTTTGGCTTTCTAACCTTGAGAAACTTTTAAAAGTCTAATCTGGGATTACTCACACAAAATTCCAGCAAAGCAAACTCATTAACAGCCTATGTGGTCAATCACTATTCTTTCTGCACTTACTTAAATAATGAGGACAAGCTTGATGAGATTAAACTTATTTTTCAAACAATCCGTCTGACTGTCTTAGATTTGAGTAGAAATGAGGATGACTAGAGAAAGAAAAATGATGTTTCGGAAGAAAACTATAGTATACCTGTTATTAGATTCTAACTGTATTCATTGTTTTTCATTATCTACCTGTAGACTGGACTGGATCCTGAATTCTTCTATGTTTCTCCAACTTTTTTTTTTTTTTTTAACTTTTATGACTTGGAATCACAAGGAACAGGAATTATTTTGTCCGTGAAACTTTATAAGCTGGAGATGGATAAGTCAATGTAAATTTCAAAGGACAACCCTTGTACCTGATGTGTGAGCCACTCATAGAATTCACAGAAATATCCAATGTTATAACCAGAGACATTCAAATTGCAAACAAAGGCAAGAAACTGACGATGTCATTTTGTGGGCAGCTTTTCCCAAGTCATTGGAACAAGACTTTCCATCATTACGAGACTCTAACTCTTCTCAATTTTGTCTTTGCTTATGCATACCTCTTTCACTCGTCAGAATAACCCTGTAGTTAGAATTTCAAAATGCCTAGCTTCATTGAGTAACTTGACCAATGGTAAATGAAGGGTCAATATGGGCTAAGAATTTTAATGGTACCTTCATCACTCCATAACCCATCAGAAGCAGAATATTGGTTCACTCCCCTTAGCCTACAAGATAAGTGAAGGAGAATATTACCAGGAAGCATTAACCCTTCTGGATGAGCATTATTTTTCAGGTACCTTTTCCCATGGCTTGGAGTAGGTACCAATGAGTCAAGGATGTGAAATGTGTTTCTCACAATAGCCTCTATGGCAAACTCTACTACAACAGCTATAGTTGCACAACAGACTTTTCTAAATTCTCTTGTTAGAATTGTACTAGATAAGAGAATTGCTCTCAGTTCCCAGCTGGCTGAACAGGGAAGGGTCTGTGAGGTGGCTAACACTTCTTAATTCACATAGGTAAGTATGTTGGGCATTGTAGAAACTCAGTGGCAAAAAATTAATCAATAAGCTACTTGGTTAATATGGGTAGATTTCTAATCTGGTTTATTCTTTAATCTATTAAATTTTAGTTGATTTGTTTTATGGGAACCCTGGCTAATATGCATTCTCCAAATTCTGTATTATTCTTCTGATAGTCATAATAGTAGTCTCTCTGGTATTCTGTATTCTCTCAAAAGTTTTAAATGTCTGCATGTAGCCATTCTTTGAACATTAAATGGTCCTTCTTTGGCTACATCAACAAAAATTCAAAGCGACATATAACAAGGAAACTGTGACCTATAAATGATACGTTGAGGCTAAAAACCAAGAATGGTGGTAACTGAGAGTAGTGATAACATATTAAGTTTTTGTCACACTGGCACCTAGGTGACGGCCTGACTAAACAGGGGGAAACGTTAAATAAAATTATGAGAGGCCATTGTTTTTGACTGAGTTTATGTAATAGGCCCCAGCAAATCAGACCAAACCAAAATGGAGTTACTCATGCTATGTTCCACATAATCAACCTGAAAATTTAAAGAAACAAGCAAATAATCAAATAGATCAGGTATGTTTTCTGAAAATAGATTCATGGCAATGGATCAGAAAGAGCCAGTATACCTGAGTCAGCAAAATACAAATTTTCCCTCTGTTTTTACAATTATTAGTAAACTATAATAGCCTGATATAAATGAATCCACTTTTATTTATTGTGCTGTTTCCTTATTCTCACCTTACAAAAACCAAACGCTTGATCTCGCACAGCAGAACATTTATTCTATTTTTAAGCATGACGTTATCACCTGATTTTAGAATTGCAAATAAAAGCCAATTAGTTATTTAAACTAAATTAGTTGTAATTTCGTCTTTTGACACCTCTTTATAATCATCAAATTAAGACCTGTGATGTGACAAGATAGACTGTCAAATCTGGCAATTCCAATTTTTATGGAAAGTAAGATACTAGAGCAAGTCAGCTTTGGGACTGTCATAAAGTCTCTCATTTACATGAGAAAAAGACAAGAACTGTTTCATAACAAACTATTATATGCTAGTGTCTGTTTCTTATTGCGATTAACATTCTGAATATTCTAGTTTTTGTTCTGCAATTTGAATTTAAATTGTACCTGTTCAGGCGGGGTGCCGTGGCTCACGCCTGTAATCCCAGCACTTTGGGAGGCCGAGGTGGGCGGATCACGAGGTCAGGAGACGGAGACCATCCTGGCTAACACGGTGAAACCCCGTCTCTACTAAAAAATACAAAAAAAAACAAAACCTAGCCGGGCGCGGTGGCGGGCGCCTGTAGTCGCGGCTACTCCGGACGCTGACGCAGGAGAATGGCGTGAACCCGGGAGGCGGAGCTTGCAGTGAGTCGAGATCGCACCACTGCACTCCAGCCTGGGTGACAGAGCCTCTCAAAAAAAATAAATAAATAAATAAAATAAAAATAAATTGTACCTGTTCACTGAGACATACATATATGTTAACTTAAACTATTTACTTGAGGATTTTCCCATTTGTTTAACTTTGTGCTTTCAACTAATCGGGCCCATATATTTGCTGATTCAGAAGAATAAATTTTCCTCTTTTGCTAATAAGAAAATTGGCTTAGCATGTTATGATTGTCTTCACTTTTTAAATTTGTCTGGTTTTAGATTATCATAATGTCTTGCTTCTGGGTTACCCTAGTAACTAATCCTCTCCAAATCCCTTTCATTTGTCTAATTATCTACATCTTCATCTCTGTCAAAGCAAAGTTTCTATTTACCAGCTGACCCATGTGCTGCTCAATTTTGTTAATTACTTAAAAAATAAGTAAAACAATCACTCTTTGTTGTCTTCGTTAACATTGAATAAATGCGTTTGCAAAGTTGAATGGATTTTTTATATATATATGGTTGAGGTGAACTTCAGACTCCCACTTTCTCATTCTACTTATAGGGAACTGAGTTTTATTTATAAATTCATTCATTCAAGAAAAAGTTATTAAACCAGTGTATCTATTATGATGCTGTCTATGCTGGGCATTAAGATGAATAAGATGTGGTCCAGGTTATATGTAGATGAGTGGGTGTCCAGGGTATGTACAAACAATGAATAATAATGCATAGTGTATTAGCTTTTACACTGATAGAAAGAGCTACCTGAGACTAGGTAATTTATATTAAAATAAAAAAGGTTTAGTTGAATCACAGCTCCCCATGGATGGGGAGACCTCAGGAAACTTACAACCGTGGCAGAAGGTGAAGGGGAAGTATGGCAGCAGGACGGGGTTGAGAGGGAAACTGCCACACACTTTTAAACCATCAGATCTGGTGAGAACTCACTCACTATCACAAGAACAGCATGGTGGTAACTGCCCCCATGATCCAATCACCTCCCTCCAGATTCCTCCTCCAACATGTGGGGATGACAATTCAAGATGAGATTTGGTGGGGTCACAGAGCCAAACCATATCACATAGATTGCCATAAAATTACATGGCAAGAACTAGGCTGTATCTGATTGCGCCTTTCTGTAAAGGTACAAAAACATTGCCAAGCAATTCTAACGCAGGGATTTTAGGAAGATTCATGGACATGTATGGCATCTGTCCTAAGTGTTCAAAAATGCCTAGAAATTAGGAAGTTAGATGAGAGAAAGGTTAAAATGTTCCATCCAAAGAAATTCTGTGTGTATTTTCTGCAAAACCAAGATATATGGGATTCCAGTGAGTTTATTGGGACTAGGAAACAGGTGTGGTAAGAGATGAGAATAACGGGCTAAAATACAGAGACAAAAAGAGTTGAGTAGCACAGCCTTAGAAGGCGTTGAGTGCAATGCTGAAGATTATTATTATTATTTCATATATGAGTAAATTAAAGAAGTAGAGTGGGACGTTTTAGATATTATACTGTCCCAGCTGTTCCAGAAACAGCAAAAGGCTAAGACTTTTTATCACTAATCTGATGGATTTCTCACTGTTCCACAGAAGGACAATTAGGTTTTGCTAGAAGTCAGAAAGGCAGACCATAATTAACATTTCTAAGTGGGCACAATTACTTTTTATAAATTCTGGTCTTCGAATCTTACGTACTTTAATTTTGGACACTTTCCAACCACTAGGGCTTGAATTGAGCTGGATCCATTTCTGGAGTTTGAGGAAAGAGCCTATTACTCTACCTGATTGATGGAGGAAATAAACAGAAGGCAATTTGTTCATTCCTTGGAAAGCCAGAGAGTAGCCCCCATAATGTGCGATTTAAGACGAGGGAGATGTCAGCAACAAGACAATGGATGGTGAGAGCCAACAACTTTCCCAGTGGCAGGAGGGAAATTGTAAAATCACTTACTGCTTATTTGCTGTGGAACCAGGCAAGCCATTTTCTCTTCTGCCCTTTGTGTACACGTTTCCTTTTTAAATAAGATCAAATTACACATATTCATAACTGTCCCATGCATGTTTTTCCCTTTGGGCTTATCTTTCTATATTTAATAAAGGATATACCATGACTTTTAAAATCTGTCCTAAAGTAGATTTGGAACTATTTTTGTATCACATTGTTGGACTACCTATTTTAGAAGAGAATATAATTTACTAACATTTATTAATCCTTAATAATTTGTAAGGCACTTTATAAGCTACTAAATGAATTAAATAATTTAATTATAACAATTCACTGAAATTCTTACTACTAATATAAACATTTTGCAGATGAGAACATATACAACCAGAAAGATGCATAGACAGATTAATTTTCCCAAGGTAACAATGATAGTAGGGGTGTTCTTTGTCTTGAGTTTGTGCACTTAAGCACTAAATTTTGCTGATTTTTTATAAGGTAAGAACCTAAACATCTAACTTTATAAAATCTAACTTTATCTAACCTTTTACTCTTCAGAAAAGCTAGTCAAAGAAATACATTTTAATGTCTGCAATTTTTAGATGATAACAGAATTTGTTGGTAGCAGAGCCAGAAATGAATCCTGGTTTCTTACTTGTGAGTCAATGACTATTTATTCCACATGATGTTATTGTTTCCCTAGTAGATGCATAGACACACACACACACACACACACATTTACATTGACTGGAAATATATCTCAGGCATGAAGCTGGAGAAAACAACTTATTTTTATTTAAGAGAAGTAGTTTTATGTGATAATTAACAGGAGTATTTTGAAAACAAGAAGATAAACGGGATATAAACGGGGGGAAATGGCATTATGGTTGCAGAAAATGTAACTTAGAAAATGACAGATCTGTTCATGGGACTTAGAAGTGCTCTCACACAAATGCACATATATCTATATAAACATGCACCACTCATATGTAAGCACATATGTAAATATTTTTAAAAATTTAATTAGTTATATTCTCTCCCATTGGAATTTAGAAATATATGTGTATTTGTGGTTTTGTGCATATGTGTATGTATGCATTCATATATGCATACACACAAACACATATATTTCATACACACACACACATATATATATGATGGTGGCAATAGGTTTACTGAGGAAAACATTCTCCTTAGAAATGATGATATTTATGTTCACCTAAGACAGCACCATGAAACCAGAAAGAACAGGGAGTTTCACAATCAAAAGAACACAGATGCGAGTCCTGATTATTTAATTATATTACCTTATGAAGGACATCCCATCACTAAAACTGTTTTCCTCAATTAAAATAAAGAAGTTAATCTCTACTTCATTGGGCTGAATTTCACTGAAAACTACATAAAGAGATACATACCATGGAATAGGAAATATATATTTGTAAATATGTATTTATATTTTATATATAAATAAACATAAATATATAAATAAATATAAGTATATATAAAAAATAAATATAAAAACATATATTAGGTTCTCTGTCTTTGTATAAAAGTGTATGTATATGTGTGTGCATGGATACATACCATGGAATAAGGAATATATATATAAATAAATATATATTTATATTTATATGTAAATAAATGTAAATATATACACATATTTTTAAGACTATATAAGCTATATATAACTATATGTATCATAATATATACTTATTATAACATATATATTATAAGTATATGTATATACTAGGTATATGTATATATATATAATAAGTATATGTAGGCCAGGCGAGGTGGCTCACGCCTGTAATCCCAGCACTTTGGGAGGCCAAGGCAGGTGGATCACGAGGTCAGGAGATCGAGACCATCCTGGCAAACACAGTGAAACCCCGTCTCTGCTAAAAATACAAAAAAATTAGCCAGGCATAGTGGCGGGCGCCTGTAGTCCCATCTTCTCAGGAGGTTGAGGCAGGAGAATGGCGTGAACCCGGAAGGTGGCAGAGCTTGCAGTGAGCGGAGATTGCGCCACTGCACTCCAGCCTGGGCGACAGAGAGAGACTCCATCTCAAAAAAAAAAAAAAAAGGAATGTATATGTAAAATAAGTATATGTATTATAATATATATACTTATATATAACTTATGTATTATGTGTAATATAATCCATTTTTTAAGTTTTCTAGTTTCTGCTTTTTTAGTATGTTATATAAGACAGGAGACCACCCCTTATATTATCTTATGCCCAATTTCTGCCTCCAAAGAAAGAAGAAGTAAAAACTAAAAAGCAGAAATGAAATCCACAGGCAGACAGCCCGGCGCCTCACCCTGGGCCTGGTAGTTAAAGACCGACCCCTGACCTGATTGGTTCTGTTATCTATAGATTACGGCCATTGTATAGAAATGCACTGTGAAAATCCCCATCTTGTTTTGTTCCGATCTAATTACCGGTGCATGCAGCCCCCAGTCACTAATTACCGTGCATACAGCCCCCAGTCGCTAATTACCGGTGCGTGCAGCCCCCAGTCGGTACCTGCTGCTTGCTCAATCAGTCACGACCCTCTCACACGCACCCCCTTAGAGTTGTGAGCCCTTAAAAGGGACAGGAATTGCTCACTCGGGGAGCTCGGCTCTTGAGACTGAAGTCTTGCCGATGCCCCTGGCCGAATAAACCCCTTCCTTCTATAACTTGGTGTCTGAGGAGTTTTGTCTGCTGCTGGTCCTGCTACATTTCTTGGTTCCCTGACCGGGAAGCGAGGTGACTGGTGGATGGTATAGGCAGCTCCTTAGGCGGCTTAATCCTGCCATGTGGAACATCGCTGCAGGGAACTCCGACCAGCCCCAGAGACGCGGATCCTGAGAGTGCTCCCGGGTAGGCGTTTGCCCCGGTGGGATGCCTCTCCAGAGCAGTGTGTGGCAGGCCCCCTGTGGAGGATCAACACTCTGGATGAACACCGGGAAGGAACGTGCACTTGGAGTCTGGACATCTAAAACTTGGTAAGACTAGTCTTTGAACTTGCCCACTCCGTTTGAGTGGAAGCAGGGCTTGATCACCCATGGCGTGACTTTATCGGCCCTTTGGTTTTGGTTTTGATTTTGATTTGGTTTGAATTGCTTGACAGGACCGGTCTTGGGAACTTGCCCACTCCATTTGAGTGGAAGTGTGGCCTGATCACCCTTGGTGTGCCTTTATCGGCACTTTGGTTTTGGTTTTGATTTGGTTTGAATTGCTTGACAGGACTGGTCTTGGGAACTTGCCCACTCCAGTTGAGTGGAAGCGTGGCCTGATCACCCACATGGTGTCTTTATCAGCACTTAGGTTTTGGTTTTGACTTGGTTTGAATTGCTTGACAGGACTGGTCTTGGGAACTTGCCCACTCCATTTGAGTGGAAGCGTGGCCTGATCACCCAGGGTGTGCCTGTACCGACACTTTGGTTTTTGTTTTTGACTTGACTTGGATTGCTTGATACTTTGGTTTTGGTTTTGACCTGGCTTGGATTTCTGGATACTCTGATTTTGGTTTTGATTTTGGTTTGGTGTAAACTACAAAAGTGTGTGAGTGCCCTTTTCACCCGTTCTTTGTTTTGTGGTGTGCGTGTGGTGTGAGCGTGGTGTTTTGTCTAGAGGAAACATGGGTGAGGCACAAAGTAAGCCCACCCCACAAGGAACTATGTTAAAAATTTTCAAAAAAAGGATTTAAGGGAGACTATGGAGTGCTATGACACCAGGAAAATTTAAAACTTTGTGTAAGATAGACTGGCCAGCATTAGAGGTAGGTTGGCCATTAGAAGGAAGCGTGGACAGGTCCCTTGTTTCAAAGGTATGGCACAAGGTAACCTGTAAGCCAGGGAACCCAGACCAGCTTGTTTTAGATCCCCTGCCCCCAACACAGGGTGGTTGAGAGAACAGCAGCATAAGCCGCTGGCAGAGGCAAAGAGAGAGAGAGAGGAAGAGATGGAGAGGAAGAGACAGACAAAGAGGGAGTCAAGGAGAGAGAGACAGAAAGACAGAGGCAGAGAGAGAGAGGAAGAGACAAAGGCAAAAGGAACGTCAAAGAGAGACAAAGTCAAAGAGAGAAAGAAAGAGATATACAAGTAGTTAAAAAAAAAAAAAGTGTACCCTATTCCTTTAAAAGCCAAGGTAAATTTAAAACCTGTAATTGATAATTGAAGGTATTTTCGGTAACTCTGTAACACTCCAATACCACTTTGTTGTCAGTGTAAACAAGGGCGTGTCCCGAAAGCACAGAGGCCTTCCTATCAAAAAAAAAAAAAAAAAAAAAAAAAAAATCCTTAACCCAGTAACCCAAGGATGGCCCAAATACATTCAGTCTGTAGCGGCAACTCCTTTGCTAACAATGACAACAACAATGAAAAAAGGAAAAATAATAATAACTTTTAGAGGAAACCTCATTGTGAGCACAATTCACCAGTTCAGAAGTATCCTAAGGGGGGAAAAAAAACCTAAAAGTCTTTTAGCACATGTACCACCCCTAGAATTTCCAGTAAACCAACACCAGCCTGAAGATCGCATTCTCATCGAAATGTGGAAAGAAGAAAAACTCGAGCCAACCTGGGAAGGACTCTACCTTGTGCTGCTAACCAAGACTGCTGTTCATACAGCACAAAAAAAAAAAAAAAAAAGGATGGACTGTCTGCTGCTGGTCCTGCTACATATAAATCAATGGTCATAGAAAGAATATGCTCACACCCAAAAGCATTTATATTTAGACATGATAAAAAAATAAACCTTTAAATAAATGGCAGGATCTTAATGATAAAATGTTCAGCATCTTTCAGTATTAGAAGAGAGATTTTTGGTCATCTGTGCTTTGTATGGCCCCTGAAGACCCCACAGGATATTTGATTCCTCCCTCTGATGAGCGGAAGACAACAAAACGCTGTCAAAATTGACATATGGGCAGGGCGCGGTGGCTCACGCCTGTAATCCCAGCACTTTGGGAGGTCAAGGTGAGCAGATCACTTGAGCTCAGGAGTTCGAGATCAGTCTGGCCAACATGATGAAACCCCATCTGTCCTGAAAATACAAAAACTCGCTGGGCATGGTGGCGCCTGGCTGTAGTCCCAGTTACTCAAGAGGCTGAGGCAGGAAAATCACTTGAACCCAGGAGGCAGAGGGTGCAGTGAGCTGAGATCGTGCACTCTAGTCTGGGCAACAGAGCAAGACTCTGTCTCAAAAAAAAAAAAAAGACATGAGGTTGATTACAGGACTCTGTGGGAGCACAGAGAAGGGAAGCCTTGACCACTTGGGAAATGAGAACATCAAGGTTTAGCAAGAACTTCTAGAGAAAATGACCACTTAGATTATCCCCAGGTAATGCTATTATAAACTTGAAAACTGCCCCACCTGGAAGCCACTTAGCTTGCATAAGTGAGTGAGAAGTAAACACTTACTGCAGTGCTGGGGCCATTAGCAACTGTATATTTGGGTTCTATCTTGTTATACCTACTAGCCTATCCAAACTTTATACACACACACACGTATGTACACGTACACATATATATCTATATGTAAATTACCCTGAGGTCCACATTGATACTAATAAATATACTCTTAAGTAACACCTGCACATGTGACCATGTAGAATTTTCTTTTTAATTCTAAATTTTAAATTGTTGTGGGAACATAGTAGTTGTACACATTTGGGAGGATGAGGTGTTTTGATATAGACATGCAATGTGCAATAATCTCATCATGGGAAATGGGGTATTCATCCCCTCAAGCATTCATCCTTTGTGTTACAAACAATCCAATTATACTCTTTTAGCTTTTTTAAAATGTACAATTAAATTCTTTTGAGTATAATCACCCTGTTGTGCTACCAAATATTAGGTCTTAATAATCACATCAGAGAGAATCAGGTATCCATGCCCTCAGGCACGTATCCTTTGAGTTACAAAGAATCCAATTACAGTCTTTTATACGAGAAATTCTCAAGAATGTTCTAAACAGATTTTCTGGGGGGTAAGCTATGCTTTCCAAACAGCATAAGCATGTCAATTGAAAGGACAATGAATATGTGTGCGTGCCTGTATATATACATATATCCATGGTTGGTGCAAACATAATTGTGGTTTTTGCATTGTTGTAATTTGCCAATTGATACTGGAACATATTCTTAAATTTGGTTATATTATACATCGTTTTAATGGGCATTTTTCTTTTCTTTTTTTTTTTTTGCTGATGACTTATTACTTGCTGTTTATTTTATGTTTATTTTAGACTGTGGAAATGATGTTAGACAAAAAGCAAATTTGGGAGATTTTTTTTATTTGAGTTCAAAATGGGTCTTAAAGCAGCAGAGACAACTCGCAACATCAACAACGCATTTGGCCCAGGAACTGCTAAAGAATGCACAGTATGGTGATGGTTCAAGTTTTGCAAGGGAGATGAGACCCTTGAAGATGAGGAGGTAGTGGCTGGCCATTGGAAGTTGACAATGACCAATTGAGAGCAATCATCAAAGATATCCTCTTACAAAAAGATGAGAATTTGCCAAATAACTCGACATCAACCATTCTATGGTCCTTTGGCACTGGAATCAAATTGGAAAGTTGAAAAAGCTTGATAAGTGGGTGCCTCATGAGTTGAGTGAAATATAAAAAGAAGTTGTTTTGACGTGTTGTCTTCTCTTATTCTATGCAACAACAATGAAATATTTCTCAATTGGATTGTGACATGAGATGAAAAGTGGATTTTATATAACAGTCAACCAGCTCAGTGGTTAGCTTCAAAGCACTTCCCAAAGCCTAACTTGCACCAGAAAAGGTCATGGCCACTATTTGGTGGTCTGCTCCTGGTCTCATCCACTACAGCTTTCTGAATCCCAACACAATCATTACATCTGAGAATTATGCTCAGCAAATCAGTGAGATGCACCGAAAACTGCAATGCCTGAAGCCAGCATTGGTCGACAGAAAGGGCCCAATTCTTCTCCATGACAACGCCCGACCACACATCGCACAACCAACGCTTCAAAAGTTGAATGTATTGTGCTACAAAGTGTTGCTTCATCCAGCATATTCACCTGACCTCTTGCCAACCAACTACCACATCTTAAAGCATCTTGACAACTTTTTGCAGGGAAAATGCTTCCACAACCAGCAGGATGAAGAAAATGCTTTCCAAGATTTTGTCGAATCCCAAAGCATAGATTTTTATGCTATAGGAATAAACATACCTATTTCTAACTGACGAAAAATGTGTTGATTGTTATGGTTCCATTTTGATTACTAAAGATGTGTTTGAGCCTAGTTATAATGATTTAAAACTCACAGTCTGAAACTGCAATTATTTTTGCACCAACCATATATATATATATATATACACACACACACACACACATACACACACACATAAATAAAATATTTGGAATTATTTTCTGAAATAAATAATTGAAAAGGAATGAACTAGAATTGCCTATATCATCATAGGTGAATCTCATACATTTACAGAAGAGTAGATACATTATATCTTTTTTAATTCTACATTTCAAAACCATTAAAATACATAAGTATAAATACATACATGCTAGTGATACATACTTATACTGTCAAACTAAAAATGAAATTAAAGGTCTTATCTGTAAAGTTCAGGCTTGTGGTGCTATCTGGGTACCAGGGAGGGAGTGAATCAGAGAGGGACAGAGATATTTTAATAGTTTTAATGATACACTTTGTCTCTTTTAATGAAAGCATACTGGGTACATGAGTCTTTGTTTTCTTATACTTTTTCTATTAAATATACTTAGTGTATTTTTACATCATTGAAAACCTTCCCCATAAAAATAAACTTTAATATATGTAAGGTATGTACCACAGTGCCTCTCACATAAAACATTCTGAATACAGCTCATTTTCTTTATGAATTATATCCTATAAAAGCAAAAGATTATGAGGAGTCACATTCAGATGCAGTGTGCACATGAGATAATTTATTGGGCAGAGCTAAAGTCGGAGAGTCAGAAGACTCAGGTTTGTAAGACACTAATGTGCTAGTACTCTACTCTGTTAAAGCACACGACAGTTTGTACTATGTCCACCCCTTCATTTCATAGTATAGTCACCACTACTGTTTTCTATCTTCATAGGCAAAGCGCTTTTCTGGACACTATAGATATACTCAGTTAATGTTTACTGAATGAATTCATGAGTCAGTTAGTGAATTAGTGTCTGTTTCCTCTTTTTTTTTTTTTTTTTTTTTCTTCCAGTAAGGTCTATTAACTTGAACACACCATGCTATCTCTTTCAGCAGTAGTTCCTTTATCTCTGAAATTAACAGAATCTATGCCATGGTCTCCAAGATGCCACTAACTTTGAGATTCATTGTATTGTTACATTACCTGGGACTTTTCACAAAAATATCTGTTTCTTCCACTATAAAAACAAAGTTTTTATTGTTTTTTTCAAAATTACAGAACTTTTTAAGTTGTGTGGAAAGTAGAGTCCTCCTTAACAAATTACAAATTGTGGATACTACAATAGCACCATCCATCCTTTATCTCAAATTAGGAGATAAGGTCTAAAGTTCAATACCAGATCCCAAAGCACAGAATATGCACCTGGCATCAAAGGAAACCTCAGAATACTTTACATGTTGTGATGCATTTTAGTTCAACAGCCCTTTAGTGAAAGTTACATGCAAAATATTGTAAGGGATGGTGGGGATAATGAGATTCTGTCCAGTGAATTCACAGAGCCAAGCATCAGCTTTGAAGATCATATAACCAGGACTCATTTTGCAGAGAAATATTAAATGGTATAAACGGGGCTATACTCCTTTCTTAGAGTCAGCTAACCACTTTCCCTAGAGTTGTAAGTAACATTTCTGTTCCTCCATTTCACTGTGAATTGAAAAGAAGTTTGCACTAAACCTCTCATTTTTCTTTACAAACGATATCAGATTTGCTATCTGAAAAATGGTGAAAATGGTATGTCTCATACAGTAATTGTTAGGATTAAGAAAAATATTCTTAGGAAAGCTCCTGGTAGTGTTTTGCCATAGCAGATAGGGTCACTGCGATGATTGTTGGTGTTACTGTTGTGGCCACTAATTTAGATAGCTGTGATATTCTACATGGTGTCCCCTTCCCTCTCCCTTTAGCACCAGATGGAGTGAAAACAAGATTGCGAAAATTCTTAAGACTGTCACTTCCCTAGGCAAACTCTGTGTCCATAATCCCTTTATAACCCGTCCCATTGCAGGTATGGATAAATTAATGCAGGCATCTTGCAGAAAATAACCACAAGCATTCAAGCTTCTCCTCCATTGTATCCCCAGTACTTTACATATTATGTTTGGAGGTTTGGGGCTCCTCACAGTCTTGCTTCAGACTCTCCATCTTACCCTCCAGGCTAAACAGTACTTTCTATCCTCAACCTTGACTTTGAGCACTAGGTTAAACAATAGAAACTAATGTGATGACATCAAAGAAGAAAAGTCATACTTGGACAGAAATCAACAGAATTGTTTCCTTGCATACATACTGCAATGCTGTGCTGGGTCTGGCATATGACAGAATGTCCTGACCTGTTTCATGAGTGATTCTCATCTACTTCTGCAGAATAGCTTCTCTGATCTCAGGAACAGCATCTTATTATGCCACTTGGTCAAATTTAAGTCATACTCTAATTCCCCAATTGAAGAGACAGTTGCAAGAATGTAACAAATACAGAACCCTGAAAATCCTGCATATTGTATTACACCAAATAATATCACAACAAAGCACTGACTTTGTCAAATTTATCCCTTGTAATATCTGTTTTCTGTCTTTCACTAACTATGTCCTATTTGGATAAACTCAATACATAACAGATGGTTACCTTCTGAAGATAAACCTTTCATATATCACATAGGCACCTAAAAAGGTCACTGGCTGAAGGCGGAGAATGAAAATCATGTCATTGATCCCACTCTTGCTAATTTTACCAAAGTAAAAAACATTGTTCTCGCTGTAATTACATCAACTCTAAAGAACTACCAGGCCTGGCCTGCTATCTGTTTAGCCTGGGACTGCTAGAAAGGAACATTAAATGATTTCTAATGTTCAGGAAAGGAAAACTAGTTATGCCTGAAAGAAATATTTTTAGGGTTTTAGTGCAGCCACGAAGTTCTGAATGGGAAATTATCAGCTACCCCATAGATGAGAAAAGCTTCCTCCCATGACTTGTGGACCTCAGCAAGTCTGTTACAGATATTCCATCGGCGTATCCAATCTTCTTCTAACCAGTTCCTTCACCCTTAAAGAAGGTGTGAGAATAATGGAAACTTGACTATGTGAGGACACATGGAGGTAATGTAGTCCATGAAGAAATGTATATTAGAATGGAGAAACAATGACTTTAGTGTTGAGGGATTTCTCTTCTAATGCTATTATTTTGTCTAATTAGCCTTTTATACAACCATTTGTGTTAACAATAAGCAGAGGCTCTTTGCACAAATTGTGGACGACAGAGGAGAGTACCAAAAATAACCTACACTTGAAGTTGATTCTATGTGAATAATGATACCTGTGTGCTAGGTAGATGGACAGATGGACAGAGAGACGGAGGGCATTGGGAAAAGCAGCCTCCTACGTGCAGTCTTTCGGCCCTGACTCAGAAGCATTAAAATAGGACTTGGGCCTGGAATGCTTTCTTACCAAGAGACAGAGAGTCTTTACAGCCTGTGCTTGTCCTGTCAATTTGTATGGGAATATCTCTCCCTGTTTCAAATGCAACGTGTACTCCATTGTCTGCTTAAGTGTGTACATCATATGGAATCTGACCAACCCCTGCTGTTACACCTGTCCTCTGAGGGGAGAGGCAGTGTCCTTTATTCTGAGGCACAAGAAAGATTCCTGCAGGCCAATGGCCCAGTGTCAGTTGCCAGGAGGGACCCACTGGCCACGGGGGATCAAAGCCCACTACGAAGCTGACCTTGGACTATACCTTTTCTATGTGACTAAAATGTTCCATCCAGTGCTTGATTGCATTGTGTTTTTCTGGGTGACTTCAATACTAAATAACAAGATGTGGTGGGACAGAAGTGTTTGGGATTCTACTCATGGAGATAGGCAGCAGATGACACTTGCTTGATGGAGAGAAAATCAGACAGATAAAGTGATAAACCTGTAAATGGACATGAGGAAGGCAGAAATAGAAGGGAAAGCTGAATAATTACGTATCCAATTTAAAATTAAGGAGATGTTTTATTTAAACCTTTGTTGTGGTTGTTGTTTTACTTAACATCACATAATCAGCATTATCTATTTAATATTAGCAGTTGATCCAGATATCATTATATTTAGGGAAGCTGTCTTTCATTTTTGTTTTCATTTTTGCTTCTGTCCCTTTTTTACTTCTATTGTGTGTTTACTTTTGCTTAGTGATAGTGAACATTCACAAAGCTTACTTGATTTATATTTTAAATTGTACTTTCATCAGGACCTCAGCCCAAGACTAATATGCTTTTGTGGCTTCCTGGCTTAGAAAATTTACCTTAGTGGTATTTTCCAGTTCCATTCTGAATCCTGTCCAGGGATGCCTGTGATATGTGATTCAATTTTCTTTATTCCCACATATGCACCAGCAGAGTTTCCATGAACTTACTAGGGAAGATAAGAAATAATGCAAGCAGTATATTAAATGGAATCTTCAAAGTTAACCTAGGATGCATGTTTTTCTTTGATGACAGCATACTATGCAAATTATTTTGTCATAGTTGTGTTTGTTCTCACATCAATTCTAAAATGAATTATAGATAAATATAATGTGTTAGGTGCTCTATTTGCATTGTCAGTTGAGTATACCATAATAATGTTGTTCAAACTTACCTCAAAATTTTCCAAACTGGTATCCTCTTTATGAAGCTTGGAAAGCAAAACACATAGTCTAAGGTCTTAACTTAAACCAGGCATTTATACATTTCATACACTGCAGAAATAATATTTATATAATTATTTTACTTGCAGCGTTTACAGTTGAATTAGCATGGGTTTTTGATGAAAAGATGTGGGTCTGTATTCACTTTCTGGAACTCACCAGTTGTGTAAATTCTAGATCATTACTTAATTTCTACGTGGTACAATTACCTCAACCTTAAAATAAGGATCAAAATATTGACTTTGAAAGATAATTTCCAGCATTAGGGAAATGCATGTAAAGTAGAAAGTCCAGTTCCTGACTCAAACTATGGGTGATGTTATTATTGATATTCTTGTAATATTAATACTGTTACTAAATTAATACTATTGCAATAATAATAATAATAATTTTACCATCTCCTGATGGTTACTGGAGAAAATAAGTGCTAAAATATCTGTATCACCAGCCAAAGTTTTGTTTCAATGTAAGGCAATATCATATTTATGTGGAGGATTATGTAGTATCCCTTGAAGGTAGTAGGCATCTGCAATGGATTTTGAAAGATTATGGAAAATAACTAATAGAAATAAGGAGGGCTTTCCAATAAATTGAATATACTCTCAAAAGGAGGGATAAACAGAAACTTAGACTATGGTTTGGGAACAACAGACAATCCAGTATGCCTGAATACATACATAATCTATATGTCTGGAGATGATATGGTTTGGATGTTTTGATCCCTCCAAATCCCCTGATGAAATGTGACCTCCAATGTTGGAGATAGACCTAGTAGGAGATATTTGAGTCATGGGGGAGATCCCTCATGAATGGCTTGGTGCTGTCCTAACAGTAATTAGTGGGTTCTTACTCTATGAATTCACACGAGATGTGGATGTTTAAAAGAGCCTGGTGCCTCCTCTCTCTGTCTCTTACTCCTTCTTTTTGCAGCGTGACCTGCTGTTCTCCCTTGGCCTTCTGCCGTGATTGTAAGCTTCCTGAGGCCCTCACCAGGAGTAGATGCCAGCACCATGCTTTCTGTACAGCCTGGAGAACTGTGAGCCAAAATAAACCTCTTTTCTTTAGAAATTACCCAGTTTCAGAAATTCCTTTATAGTAATGTAAATAGACTAACACAGGAGACAAATAATAAGAAATAATGGTGGCCTTCTATTTATAATAGGGCTACTGGCAGAATAGAAATTATTAAAAAAAAGAATCTGTTTGCTAACATCTTGCAATAGTATCTCAAACACATAAATAATTTTTTATTTATAAAGTAAACATAATGCAGACAGAAGGGAATAGGAAGCTGAAAACTCAACACTAAACTAGAGTTTGCCTAAGGCACCTATTAGTAACAAATGTTAATGGCCAGGTAGGACACAGGAGAAAAGGCCTTGGGCTCTGTGTATAGCGGAGAGCCAGATTTCTAGACAGGTATTAAGCTATGTCTGGCAAAATGGTACATTCTTTATCAAAGCATACCTTAATGTTAGTTTCATTATTTGGCAACTATAGCAAAAAAGAAACTAATCTCCCTTAGAAATTGACTGTGGATGAAAAAAAAAAAAAAAGCCGCTTCTAATAAATTGTAATTATTAGATTGTACTTTAACTAGTTCACAATGTGAATATGGTTCTAAGTTTGGGCAACGTTTAAGTATTTTAAATGGAAGCCTCCAAGTTAACCTAACATTGGAACTAAGTTTGGGCAGGTTCTCTAGCAGCCCCTTTAAAAATATTGGGGTTTTCTAAGTTAAGCGCTACTCATCTGTACCACATCTGACCACAAACCCACTGTACATACAGAATCTACCTGGGATTGCTTCTGCATCACTCCTTGGGGCTTGAGAGAGTAAGGGCAACCATTGCAAACATGAGCCTCATTCTACCTGCAGTGAATGCCATGAGTAACAAAGTCCTTTGTCTCTGACCCAGAAGTCTCAAGTTTTCTATCAGCATCTATAAAACTGTGGTTTATCTACAACTGTCAGATTACAAAGAGAGCTAAATTCCAAACCCTTTGCAGTTCTTGACAATGACGTTTGCTTTGTAACTAATGTCAGGTGACTCTAGAAGAAGTTACTTTCTTTTCCTAAGCCTATGCTTTCTGATTTGCATAATTTAGGGAGTGGGCATGAACCGCCATTCAACATTAATATTTTACTATTTGATTATTGTAATTATGTCATTCAGCACGTCTGTTGTCATGTTCATAAAACATAACTGATTATTCACTGAACTTCTGGGACCAGTTGTAAATAAATTGAGTGTGGCTAACACAACAAATAGTGTTTAAGAAGTAACTGTCTGCAAATGAAGGGCCCTGAAATCAATTCGGTGTAAGGTTGATCACAGAACAAACATTTATTTTGGAAGAGGAAATCATGTTAATTTCCCAGAACCTGGTCGATGGTGTGTGTTTTCTGTTGGCCAATGCACATACCATTGCTTGATACATTCTCAAGGGTGGCAGTTAGTCTTAAAGCAGCATTAGGAAGCATCCCAATATTTAACCACCTTTTGTTCTGTGAAATTTCACAGGAATTAAAGCAAATGGGGGCCTTCTTTGAAGGAGCAAGAGTTAAAGGAAGCAAAATGAAGAATAGAGATTTTATCTGCCTCATTAGTTTCATGAAAGTGCCTGTGATCTAATAGCAAGAACTTTTTAATAGTAATTATGTATAAAAATACATTGCAAATAAATGACTATAATTTTTAAGAACTTAAGTACTAAACAGTGTACTTACAAAACCCTTTTAAAACCACTGTAAACTTTAATGTAAATGGAACCTTGCAAAATAGTCACTTTAACTGAGAATAAGTGATATTAAATGAGAAGCTTAAGGTCATATATGTAAGTGAGGTTGACCCAGATCTAGATTTCTGACAAACATCATGTGATCTTCTCAATACTTAGTTGGAAAGACTTTTTATTAGATAATTTCCTTAGCATATTACCTTTTAATTTGTTGACTTCTTAGTTTTCCCTTTACCCAGAATAGTTTCATAATAACATATTTTTAAAGATGTGAAAATTAGCTTTGCAATTCCAAAATATTTTCTCATATCCATACTAGAAAAATAGATTTGGTTGACTAAAATTAAAACAACACACACAAAAAAAAATTAAAAAAAAAACTCTGGGAGCACTGCTTAAAAAAAGTCAAGGGAACTGGTTTCTTCTACCTGCTGTGCTATTGTTGAGAGAATATTTCTGAGCTTCTCCTGAAAAGGGACTAATTACAAGATAATTATAAGTAGATGTAGATTTACAGAGATAAAAACTTAAAATGACCTGTAAATGAAAATGTTTCTCTATCAGTGATTTTATTAAGACTATTTCCAAAATCACCACTCAATTAAGCAGATCACGGCTCGCTGAAGCTTCTACCTCCCTGGTTCAAGCGATTCTCCTGCCTCAGTACCCCAAGTAGCTGGGATTACAGGTGTGCGCCACCATGCCCAGTTAATTTTTGTATTTTTAGTAGCAATGGGGTTTCATCATGTTGGCCAGGCTGGTCTTGAACTCCTGACCTCAAATGATTCACCCACCTTGGCCTCCCAAAGTACTGGGATTACAGGCCTCAGGCACCGCACCCGGCCTTTACCTAGTTTTTAGAAGTATAAACATGGAATGGGAAAAATCTGGATTTGAATCTCAATTCTTCCAATTATTAGATTCATCATTATAAAGAAGTTAATATCTCTGAAACTATTCACCTCTTCTCTAAAAACAGTAATAATAATACTTCCTTTACAAGGATTTTATGAGGATTGTAAGGGGGAAAATATGCAAAATGGTTAGAATAATATATATCTTAAGGGGAATCTCTTAAGTAAATATTAATAATTTTCAATATTATTATATGATATACTACATACATTTTTATGATGATGAGTATCTACCTGAATGAGAGAAGAAAAGAGTTAAAGAACCAACTTTTATTTTTCTGTAAAAAAGTTTTTCTTAGTAACTAAAGCTGATAAGCAAGAAATATTTCTATAAATGTTATTATGAAATATGGGGGTAAATGCTAGGATAAATAGGTTAAAACACTGAAAGCTGTTGCTTTCTTGGAACAAGAATTATCAGAAAGAGGTGAGTTGGGTTATTGCTGTTTTTCATTATCAGCCTTGTAGTACAATGTATACCCCTTTGTACATGTATCACATTGATAACAATGAAAAATTACATTTAAAAAGAGAAACACATTAGATGGGGAAATGGAAATACGTAGTCAGTTTCTTAATGCACTAGGATAGTTGTTTAGAGCCTAAAATTGTCAAATTAAAGCAGCTTGATACTTGAATATGGTTGCATTTTCTGAAAAGAAAACCAAATTGAACTATGTTTTTACTTCCATTCTGTATCCTGAAAACATAAAACAGCATCTCTCCCTTCTACTCTTTTGTCTTCTCCGTCCCTTCCAGAGTTAACATCAATTCGAAGGGAGCGTGCTCCCTTCTAATGATGATTGGCAGGTGTTTTCTTTCTGCACTCTTCTTCATTATCCAAATTTTCAAAATGGACACGAAGTCTTAACCATATTTTTATTCATTTGCTATGGAAATCTCTCTAAAACAATGTAACTATAATAAGAAAAGTAAAGAAATTAGAAAGTCATGCATTAGCTCATGGAATGGCACTTAGAGATACAGGCATAAAACCCAGTGTTTTCTATAGCGCTCTTGATGACATAATTACCATCTCATTAGCCAAAAGCTGTATAAGAAGATATATTTTACATGGATGAAAAACATGTCAATAGTCTTCTGGCATTAGTTGTGTCCCTTCATACTGAGGCTACACACTCCCAGACTCATTCATTAGAAGCCTGACCAAGTCACCATCATTCATTAACTGTCTCTTTACTGAATAGGAAAAATGAATGGAGCCCTCTAATCTGACATTAATAAATTGCAACCATTTGGGGAAGTATTCAAATGTAAAATGTTGAGGTTCATTATTGAAATTATATTTGATGATTTGTGTTTGTTCTACCTCATTTAATAAAATGTTCACACGACTTTATCCCTGATGGTTGGTGATAACGGATACTCTAGCCAAATTGTACAATAAGTCTAAGCAGGGTTCACTGGGACTAAAATGCAGATTCATAGACTGTTAATGCTGGGAGAAGTCTTGGAGGCCATATAGAAGTAGTTTTCATACTTGTGGAAATCAATATTTTTTTCTTTAAAGAAAAATGTACTTGAAAAAATAGGTAAATCAGATGACCTTGCTCACCTGTTTATCCATTGAAAAAGTGAGGATCAAAAATAAAAGCAAATATGTCACTACAATTTCAGATGCTAATCATAGTCCATCAGGAAAAATTGCTTTCCTTGTACATCCTCTTATAGCATTTATAAATGCTTTCTTTATAAGTAAGTAGGCACAGAAAAAAATATTACATAATACATAATGTTTACTTTGTATTTCTGTATTAAGTGGTTTGCAAATGTGTGTGAGGTATATGTTTGAGATGAGGGCTGGAGACACACTTTAAAGATAAAGTGACACTTGAAGTGTCTTTGAAAGATGTTGTTATTTTATTTTGCCTCTTTCATTTAAACAAGACTGTGACCTTCTTGAGGAAAAAGCTTTATTCATATTAGTAAATACAATGTTTAGAATGATGTCTGGAATAGAGCATATAAATACGGCTTGCATATGTCAACTCAAGTTTAATTTGAGTGCAAACATTCAAAAACCTAAACATAAGTTAGAAACATAGATTTGGCTTCAAAAACCTCACTTTTTAAAATATTTATTGGTTGCTAGATGAAATTTGACTTTGCTCTGGCTACTTTTGATGGAATAATTTTTTTAAAAAAATCCCTGTTACATCTCTCCAATATAGTCACTTTTTCTGAAATGTGTCAGCCTTCTTTATGGGACTCATGCATGTGTGTAATTCGAATGGACATTGGAATGTTCATGAAAGCCAATATTCTACAATATTTCATGTTTAAAAATCTTGTGTGTTTTAAATTATGTTTTTAAAAATCTATATTATATTCTGTTTATCAATTCAGGAAAGATTGAATAGATGTTCACCAAGTTCAGAAAGAAATATGGCATAATAGAGTATGGGGATGATTCATTAATACAGAAAGAATATTTGAAATGTCTATGAAGATTAAAAGTGTATTACAAATGCTATTTCTGAAAACAAAAATATGACAGGGAAGAAGTTCTAGCAGCACTCAAAGTAACAGAAAATTTCTATGAAAAGATCCTGAAGAACGAAGTTAATGTTTTTGAAAATGGGAACGGGAGTAAGACAATCAGCTATATGCTTTTTTACTCATTGATTCAGTTATCAAACATAAACTAAGAGTCTACCCTATTTCAGGAAGAGGAGTATAAGCGTCAAAGAAGGACAGTATCTTTTCACAATACTTTTCTCATGTCTCCATTGACAAAATTCTTATTATTTATAAACTTTAGGAAAGAGGACTAAGGTACATGTCAACTCTTCTGTTGTCTTCACTTTTCCTGTCTACACACAAGTCACAATCTTCAGAGGCTGCTGTCACCACCACTATTTTGTTCCTTAAATATAAAAGTAATTGAAATGGTAACATCTATACCAGTGCGTACTCAATAATTATTTGCTGTGTATCAACCAAATCCTAATTTGTTCCTTTCAAACACAGTTCAGTAGAAACTGTTCATGCTACATATGTGCAACTATGTGCAAAAAATTGTGACGATGTCCTAGGAAAACACAAATAAAAGACACAGCTATTGTCTATAAGAGGCTGAGGCTAATGGATGGGGGCAGATATATAAATAATTTAAAAAAAACAATTTGGCTAGGTATATTAGTTGAGGTGAGGACTAGTGAAAATGTAGCGTAAAAATAAAGAAGATGTTTCATTAGGATTTTGAGCATCTAGGTTGAGTGATTGAAAATTCACTTCAACCAGCTGTTGTTCTGTTGTTCTAGGTGAAGGAAACGTAACTGATGACTCATTGTATGGCTGAAAACCTTTCCTGATCATGGTGTTAGAGGATTTCCCGGAACTGGCTTCAACAAATGCTCTCAACCTCATCTTCAACTCCATCATACGTCCCGCACTCTACTTCTAGGAATCAACATTCATGAAGCATTCTCCTCACTTTTATACTCCTTTATACTCTTGCTCTTTTATTTTCCATTAGTGTCTCATGCACAATTACCTTGGAAGTTTACTTACCTGTCAAAGCTCAGTTCAAGTAAAATATTCAGTACCAAGTTCTCTCCTTATATACGCATAAGAATACACACATTATTTTCTTATATAATAAACACAACACTAGATTTAAACATCCTGTGGTCTGTGCAATTCATCTCTTTTTTTTCCCCATCTCTATTATGGTACACATATTATAAACAACATTTTTACATGTGGCTCTTCCTCCCCTACAACACAATGGCTTACATTTTTATGGGGTCTGTGCCTTGTTCAACTCGAATTCTCTAGTTTTCAAAGAAAGAAGTCCTCTAAATATGCCTAGTGAATAGAATTTGGAGAATACACTATTTTGTTTCTTACTAAGGTCTTTTAATAAATAAAAACCAAAAAAAGATCAGACTCAAGTTGTCAGAAGTGTAATTCTGTGTTTATGTAATATTGTTTTACCTCAGAACTTGTATTTTGACCATTACTCTAAAAAGTCATACAGCATTGTAATAGAAACACAATAATTTTTATTTAAAGTATAATTGGGGGAAAATTACTCAGAATTTTGCAAATATGCAGAGATTTTACGGTTTTCTCTTTGACCTGCCCAGAGCTAACACTAAAATAACCCACACAAAACTGTAAATTTTCTTGTTGAAAACTGTCACACAAGTTCAACACAATTATTTGACATACTAGCTTTGTGTCTCTGTTTTAGAGAACACGTGTTATTACAAAGCAAAACATTTTTCATACTTCCAAATGACAGGAAAATTCTCAAATTCAAGCAATTCTATAATTTTCTCTAATTCTTTTATAAATACATCCAAGGCATTAAATAAAAACTTAACTACAGTACCTTTTAATGGCTGAAACATATCAAGTTATATCACCTCTATCATGTATTTCTTATTTATATATTTATATTTTTAATAGACTTTATTTTTAGAATGCTTATTACATACACAAAAAAATTAAACAGGTAATACAGAGTTACTATACATTCTATCATACAGCTTCCCCCATTATGAACATCATATATTAGTGTAATATATTTATTACAATTAATGAACCAATACTGATGCATTATTATTTACTAAAGTTCACTGTTTATTCAGATTTTTAAAGTTATTACCTAATGTAATTTTTCTCTCCCAGTATCCCATCTAGGACATTATATTAGTTACCATGTCATATATATGTATAGTAACTAAGTAAGAATACGCATGTCTATAATTATTTTTGTATGTTTTTTTCTGGATCTACACATAACTTAACAAGGGTTCGCACTAATGTCTCTTACTTAGCCCATTAGCACATGGATCATTCTAGTCCCCTTCACGTATTATCTGTAAATCCCCATTCCATCAATGAGAAATTTGACTCCTACAATCTGCCATTTATATACTTAATTGTTCAGTGCAGTAAATATGTGTAGAAGTATCAACATTGTTAACCCATATTTCCATGGAAAACAAATTAGCAACTAGATTGCAGTGGCTGCGTATAATTTCTTTTGCCTTTAATCTTACAGTCCTCACTCATTTCAGAAGTTACATAAGTCATCATCTTTCCCCTCCTTGTCCCCCACCACCCTCTTCAGTGAGGTTGTTTTTAACATTTTTATTACAGTTTAGATTCATTGTCATACTCTGCATTACTTTATGGAATTTTCCCACCTCTGAAATAAATTCTTTCACAACTGCATACATTATAGTTCACTATCTGCGCTATAAAGTTCTGTGGGTTAAGGGAAAGGCATAGTGTCATGTATTCACCATTATATTATCATGCAGAATTGTTTCTCAGCTCTAAAACCTCCCCTGCATTTCACCAGTCTTCTCTCATTGCCTCCAGGAACCATGGCAACCACTGATCATTATACTGTCTCAAATTCAGCTTTTTCCAGAATGTCATATAATTGGAATTATACAGTATGTAGCCTTTGCAGACTGGATTATTTCACTTATCTATGTTAATTTAAATTTCCTCCAGGTATTTTCATGGCTAGGTAGCTCATTCCTTTTTAAAGGTAAAGAATGATCTATTAATTGTACCACTGTTTATTTTTTCACTCACTTTAAAGAGTGTTTTGGTTGTTTCTAGTATTGGGCAGTTATGAATAAAGCTATGAAAAATATTTGTGTGAATATTTTGAGTGACATACATACATTTGAAAGCAATTGAGTAAATACTTGGGAAGATGATTGCTACATCAATGGAAAAGCTATGTTTACCTTTGTAAAAAACCACCAAACTGTGCCCCGAAATGGCTGACCTGTTTTCTTTTTCCGTCAGCAACCAGTGAAGAGTTTCCACTGCTGTACAGTCTCTATAGCTTTAGCATGGTCTGATTTTTGGATTTTTGCTATTGCAGTAGGTGTAAAGTACCATTTTAATAATTTCCTTAGTGAGGTTTTTGTTTAAGTCTGTTGCCCATTTTTTTTTTTTTTTTTTTTTTTGAGACGGAGTCTCACTCTGTGGCCCAGGCTGGAGTGCAGTGGCCAGATCTCAGCTCACTGCAAGCTCTACCTCCCGGGTTCACGCCATTCTCCTGCCTCAGCCTCCCGAGTCGCTGGGACTACAGGCGCCCGCCACCTCGCCCGGCTATGTTGCCTATTTTTAATTGGGTGACTGGTTTTCTCATGTTGAGGTTTAAGTGCTCTTTGTATATTTTAGATACAAACCCTTTGTCGAATATGTGTGTTTATAAATACTTTAACCCAGTCTGTGACTTGTCTTTACATGCTTTTAACAGTGTCTTTAACAGAAATTTGTTTTTTGTTGTTGTGGTGGTTGTTCTTAATGAAGTCCAACTTACCAGTTTTTCTTTCAAAGATTGTGTTGTTGGTGTTATAACTAAATACTCATTGCCAAGCCCCAAATCACTAAGATTGTCTCCTATATTATTTTCTTCTAGAAGTTTATGGTTTTGCATTTTACATGTAGCTCTGTTTTATTTTGAGTTAATATGTATAAGATATGTGTCTAGATTAATTTTGTTGCATATAGATCTCCAATTGTTCGAGCACCATTTGTTGGAAAGTCTATCCTTTGTGCATCAATTGTCTTTGCTCCTTTGTCAAAAATCAATTGGCTATATATTGCCAGGGCTTATTGTCTTCCATTGATCTCATTACTGTAACTTTATAGTAAGCTTTGAAATGCAGTTGTCAGTCCTCTGATCTTGTTCTTTGTCTTAACTATTGTGTTGGCTATTTGGGGTCTTTTTGTCTCACCTTGTAAGTTTTAAAACGAATTTGGTAATAACTACAAAGTAACTTGTTATAATTTGGTTTGGGATTGTGTGAATCTGTATATCATATTGGGAAGATTAAGATTAACGGTTTAACTATATTGAGTCTTCCAATCCTTAAACAGAGAATATCTCTACATTTATTTAGAGCTTTCATTTCTTTCATGAAGATTTTAGTATATATAGATCATGTACAAATATTGTTAGTTTATACTAAATATATTTCATTTTGGTGCTATTATAAATTGTATTGTGTTTTTAATTTTAATTTCAAATTCGAGTTGAACTGATATATCAGAAAACAATTGACTATGGTATATTAATTATTTTATCCTGTGATTGTGTTAGACTTCTCACAGTTCAAGGGATGTGTTTGACAATTCTTTGGAATTTTCCTACATAGACATTTATGTTATCTGCAAATGGAAAAGGTGGTTTTAGTGCTTTCTTCTCATTCTGTATACGCTTGATTTATTTCCTTATCTTATTGCACTAGTTACAACTTCAGTTCAATATTGGATAAGAAGAGTGGGAGAGGACACCCTTCCCTTGCTCCCAATTTTAGGGGGAAAGCATCTAGTTTCTCACAGTTAATTCTAATGAACGCGGTAGGTTTATTGTAGATAAAGAATAGGTTTATTGTTGTAGATAAACAATGGATGCAGTAGGTTTATTGGAGATAAACAGTAGGTTTATTATCATAGATAAACAATAAACCTCCTGCATCCATTATAATTAACTGTGAGAAACTACTTTGATAAAGTGAAGATTTTTTCCCCTCTAGTTCTAGTTTGTGAGATTGTTGTTATTATATTAATGAATTTTAGATTCTTTCAAATGTTTTCATATCAACTTATATAATTATATTATTTTTTCTCTTTAGCCTTCGATGTGGTAGATCGCATTAATTGCCTTTTAACTGTTAAAGTAGTCTTGCAAATCTGAAATAAATCCCACTGGTTGTGGTTATATATGTATGTGTGTATACACACACACACACACACACACACGAATATAGTTGGATTTGACTTGTGAATATTTTGAGGATATTTTTCCATGTTAAATAAAAGATATTGGTCTGATATTTTTCTTTCTAGTAATATCTTTATTTGGTTAGGGTATTAGGGCAATAATGATTTCACAGAATTCCTTATGAAGAATTTTCTGGTTCTTTCCTCTGTAAGAACTCATAGAGGATTAGTATTCCTTCTTCCTTAAATATTTGGTACACCAATGAAACCATCTAAACCATGTGTTTTTTTTTTTTTTTGCAAACTAATCAATTATTGATTCATTTTTCTTAGTAGGTAAAGACCTATTCATATTACCTTTTTCTCCTTATGTGAGTTTTGGTAGTTTTTGTCTAAGTTAGAAAATGTGTGTGTATAGAATTGTTTATAGCATTCTTTCATTATCTTTTCATGTACATGGGATTAGTAGTGATAATCTTTCATTTCAGATATTAGTAGTTTGTGTTTTTCTCTTTTTTCTGTTACCTTGGCTAAAGGTTCATACACTTTATTAGTATTTTCAAATAACAAGGACTTAGGCTTGCTACTTTTTCTCTATTTTTATTTTTAAATTTCTTTGATTTATGCTATTATTTTTTCTTCTTGCTTTAAACTTAACTTGATCTTATTTCTCTAGTTGTCTGAGGTGAAAGCTTAGATCATAAACTTGAGAGCTTTCATTTGTTTAAGCATATGCATTTAATATTTTGAATTGCCTTCCAAGCACTGCTTTTGCTTCATCCCACACAGTTTTATTTTCGTTTTAATTTAGATCAAAGACTTTTTGAATGTCTTGAAAATCAACCCATGTATTTAGTCTCCAAATATATTAGAATTTTCCACTTATCTTTCTGATACAAATTTGTAGTTTAATTCCATTGTGATTAAGGAACATATGTTGCATGATTTATATTCTTTTAAATTGTTAAAGTGTGTTCCATGTGAACTTGATGTGATGTAAATTTTGCTGTTGCTGGTTGAACTATTCCATTACTGTCAATTAGATCAAGATGTTGCTGTTCTTCAGTTTAGCTACATCTTATTGACCAAATTCTGCTCAATCTATCAGTGACTGAAAGAGAAGTGTTGAAATCTTCAGCTGCAATAGTGGATTTACTGTTTTCTTTTAGTTCTATCAGTCTTTGCTTCACATATTTTGATGCTCTGTAGTTAGGTGGACATTATTAAAGATTTTTATGTCTTCTTAAAGACTTGACCCATTTATCACTATATAATGCCCACTTATCTTAGCTCTAATAATTTCACTTATTAGCTCTAATAATATCACTACATAATGCCCACTTATTAGCTCTAATAATTAGCTCTAATATGCCCACTTATTAGTTCTAATATTAATTTCAATTTTTCATTTATCACCATAGAATGCCCACTTATTAGCTCTAGTAATTTCATTATATAATGCCCACTTATTAGCTCTAATAATTTCTCAGCTTTGATTGAAATTAATATAGCTATTCCACTTTTGGCTTAATATTAGCATGGCAAATCTTTTTTCTTTCCTTTGTCTTTACCTTTAAGGGAGGTTTCTTTTAAACAACCTATTGTTGGTTCTTATTTATTTTCTGTTTTCATTGCTGTTATCCACTCTGACAAGGTTTTAATTGGTGTATTTAGGCAATTCATATTTAAAGTAATTATTACTATAGTTGGTTAGTTATGAATATGTATCACTTTTTGAACTTTTTTCTATTGTTATATATTTTTTCTTTCTCTTCCTTTTCTGCTATCTTTACCTTTAGTCAAATATTTCGTATCATTTTGTTTTATTTCCTCTCTTGGTGTATCAGTTACACATCTCTAAAAAAAGTAGTGGTTTTTTTCAGAGTATACTATATATATTTAACTGATCTAAGTCTACCTTAAAATAACTTTATATAGATAGCTTCACATGCGGTGTAGGTACCTTAAAACAGAGATACTCTTATTGTCTGTATTCTGATCCATGTTATTTTTATTTTTATTATCTGTTTCTTTTACCATATAACCACCCAATATGTTATTAATGCTATTACTTTGAAGAGAGAGTTATCTATTAGATCAATTAAGAAAAAGAAAATATTTTCATTTTATTTTCACTTATCCCTTCTCTGAATCTTTTTTCTTCTTGTAGATTAGAGTTTTACATATATTGTTTTCCTTCTCTCAACAATTTCTTTTACCATATTTTGCAGGGCAGATCTAGTGGGAACAAATGCCCCAGTTCTTGTTGGTCTGAGGAAGGGTTTTATTCTTCATTTTTGAAGGATTATTTCCCTGGATATAGAATGCTAGGTTGGTGTGGTTTTTTGCAACACTTTAAAAATTTCAATCCATTTTCTTTTTGCTTTGAAAGCTTCTGGTATGTCCAATGTGTATTTTTATGCTTTTTTTTTTTTTCTGTAAAGATAAACTGATATTTTCACGTCTGTTTTCCTACAAGACATTATCTTGGGCTTTCTGCAGTTTGAATATGATATGTATAAGTTTATATATATATATATATAAACTTTTAAACTTTTATAAGTTATAAGTTTATATATGTTATATATATAAGATTTATATATATATAAACACACACACACATATGTATATAAACACACACACACATATATATATAATGCAACTTAGTATTCTCTGAATTTCTTGGATCTATGGTTTGGTGTCTATCATTATTTTTGAACACTCTCACTATTACTTCAAATATTTCTTCTGCCCTTTTTTTCCTTCTCTCCTCTCTGTTATTCTTGAATATTCTTTTCTGATTTCTTTTCAATTTTTTTCTTTTTTTATTTCATGTTTGGAAATTTCTATTTACTTATCTTCAGGTTCTCTGATTCTTTCCCAATCTATGTCTAGTCTACTTGTGAGCCCATCAGATACATTCTTTTTTGAAATTTGTTTAAGTATTTTTGAGTTTTGCATGTCCTATTAATTCATTCCTAAAGTTTTATATCTCCAGTTATATTAGTCATCAATTCTTGCATATTGTCTGCTTTATATGTGAAAGCCTTTAACATATTTATGATCATTATTTTAAATTCGTTGTCTGATATTTCCAATATTTTTGTCTTATCTGAGTCTAGTCTGATGCTTGCTTTGTCTCGTGACTGTGTATTCTCTTGCCTTTAAGTTTGCCTTTAATTTTTTTGAATCAGATAATAGGAAAAGAGATAAATAAGCTTTGATGTGAGATTGCATGTTAACATGACCAGAAGTTGGGCAGTGTTTTTGTTGTTGTTGTTGTTTGTTTGTTTTGAGATGGAGTCTCGCTCTTGTCGCCCAGGATGGAGTACAGTGACGCCACCTCGGCTGACTGCAGCCTCTGTCTCCCCAGGTTCAAGTGATTCTCCTGCCTCAGGAGAAATGAGAAATTCTATCACAGCCCGTCATCATGCTCCCAAGTAGCTGGGATTACAGATGCCCACCACCATGCCTGGCAAATTTTTGTATTTTTAGTAGAGACAGGGTTTCACCATGTTGGCCAGGCTGGTCTGGAACTCGTGATCTCAATTGATCCACCCACTGTGGCTTCCCAAAGTGCTGGGATTACAGGCATGAGATGTTTCTAGTAATATCTTTATTTGGTTAGGGTATTAGGGTAGTAATGATTTCATAGAATTCCTTATGAAGAATTTTCTGGTTCTTTCCTCTGTAAGAACTCATAGAGGATTAGTGTTCCTTCTTCCTTAAATATTTGGTACACCAATGAAACCATCTAAACCATGTGTTTTTTTAATGGTTTAGGCATGAGCCACCACACCTGGCCCAGAAGTTTGGCAGTATTTAATGTTTGTTATATGTATAGGTGACTGAGCTCCAATTTCTTCTAATGTTCTTATTTTTCACCCCCCCTCCCCCACCCATTGTCTTTACATTTCTCTAAGAACTCCTTAAATCATCCAGGAGTTGCAGTTCCTTTAGCTGTAATTCCATGTTATGTTGGAGCCCTGCTGATGTGATGTTAAGGTATGAAAGAGGTGGAGAAGTATTCTATAATCTTATAACTAAATCTCAGACTTTTAGTGGTCACTGCTCATGACCTTAGACCTTAAATATTCCTTAGATTTTTCCTCTTACTTGAGGATATTGAGGAAGGCTGGAAGGGGCGGAAGGTGGATCATTGTTCATCCTTCAAGTTAAATGAGGCCCAGATAAAGTATTTTCACTTGGAGTACAGGCATCTTATTAAGAAAACGCCAGACATATTTTAAATGGCTATTTTTTCCTTGCCCTACCTAAAACATAATAGGGTTTTTCTTGGCACTGCACTAGGAGCTCCTGGCAAATTTCCTGAAAGTAAAACCCATGAATGGGCTAGGGTACTCATAAGCTTGATTCCCCAGGAATTTCTCCCTCTAAAAAGCCACTCAGCACTTAGTCTCCAACAATTCATGAAAATTACCATTTAAATGTTCCAACCAATTTATGGTTCCACCAACTTCTATTTCAAGTAAGCTAATGTTCGATTGTGATTCTCTGCATTTGCCTATCTCCAGATTTCAGGGTGACAGATTGTCCTGTGACCTCAATTATATGACGAATCCAAGAAAAGTCATTGATTTTCAGTACTTTCAGTTTTTTGTTATTTGGGGGATTGAATTGATGACTTCCAAGCTTTTTAAGTGTCCAGGTTAAAATCAGAGGTACCACATCTCACTTTTTTTGTTGTTGTTGTTAATCTTCCACACTGCTGTTATAGTGAATATCCTAAACACCAAACTGTTCTTTCCAATAGGCTTCTCTTGGTCCATTTTTCTAAAGATTAAACTCACAATATCCTGCATAATTTGTCCCAAACCTATCTTTTCTCACTGTATGGCATTCAAGTTCTCATTGACTTGATTTGACTGTTTTCACAGATCTGTGATTCTGAATGTGTTGTTTTATATACATCACATATTCACCTGCCTTTCTTACACTCTCCCTCAACCAACTGGAAAGGCCGTAGTCATTTGATTGCCAGTTCTATGATTTACTCCTTAAAATACTTGCTGCTCTATCATCCATAACATTTTGAATATACAAAAAAAGTCTTATAATAAAACTATTATTATCATAATGTGTCAGTCTCTCAGATTAATCCCAAAGCAGTCTCTAGTTCTAATTTATTTCTACTGCCTAAAAGAAGAAAAAATATCTAATGAAAACTGAAAGTTTCTTTTGAAAAGAATGACACAGGTCAGATACAGTGGCTCACACCTATAATCTCAACACTTTGTGAGGCCATGATGGGAAAATCACTGAAACCCAGGAGTTCAAGACCAGCCTGGGCAACGCAGTGACATCTCATCCCTACAAAAAATAAAAAATCAATAAGGCATGGTAGCATGTACCTGTAGTCTCAGCTACTTGGGAGACTGAGGCGAGAGGATTGCTAGAGCCCAGGTATTCGAGGCTGCAGTTAGCCATTATTGAACCACTGCATTGTAGTCTGGGCAACAGAGCGAAACCCTGTCAAAAAAATAAAAATAAAAATAAATAAATAAATAAACAGAAGAAGAAGAAAGAAAAACCTTTAGAATTCAGTATCTTTATCATTTAACAGTGATTAGCAATGTGTTGCATATTTTTTGCCTTGATTTAATTTAAAGTCAGACTAAGAATGGAACATTCTAGATTCTGGTATCATAAAATAATCAATAAACAATTTTAAGTGTGTCATAATTTAAAGATGTGCTATGTGCAATACTGAGTTTTCCATGTTGTTTTTAACACAGACATCTGAAATTTAAGAATTTGCTTCATCTAGGTTTAGCTTTCTTTGAGTAGAAATATGCCATTTAATAATAATAATTATATCCGACATCTCCTGAGTACTTTTTAATTTATCAACCATTGTAGTTCAGTACCTCAAAAGCATTATCTTACTTGGCACATAACTCCTTCAGTTCAGAGATATTTTTATTTATATTTTATGAGTGCATAATTTTACTAGAAATGCATTTCCACTAATATAATGAGAGATCCTATCACAGCCTGTCATCATGTGGTGGACCAGGCTGTCCTGATCCAGTTGACAGTCATTTAGCTTTGCATTAGTGTGGTGGACCAGGCTCTCCTGATCCAGTTGACAGTCATTTAGCTTTGCATTAGTGTGTTGGACAAGTTATTGAGTGCAATGACTATTTGATGAAACAAGCGATTAAAATGGATTCTGCCGAGGATAAAAAATAGTGGAAGACTTATTTATTTGAATTTGTGTTCCCATCTCCCATTGCTGAGCCAACCCTGCTAACACTTTAGTCTGATGAGCCAATGTAAAAGCAGATATGATGGCCTGAGGTACCATAAGTGAATGGAAAGGGAGAGACAGAAGCAGAAAGGAAGCATGGGGAAGCTTTGTGCCAGACACTATCTTAGTCCATTTTAGCAAATTATCTGGTTTAAGCCTCTTAACAGTTTTAAGAGTTAAATTTTCCATATGAGGACACTGAAAATCCCAGAGATACAGCTACTTGTCCAAGCCCATATAGGTCAATAGCAAGCAATACAGCATTTCAGAATCTGATTTAAGTGCCTAGCATTCTTTCTGCCATATTATAATATAGTGATGCTATTAAGGGAAAATGTAAAGGTTGTCACCTGTGTTTTTAGAATGGTTAGCAAAGTGGACAATTTATATATTTGTAGATAGTGCTTGCAAATAATCTGAGGATTCTAAATATCTAATAGAGAACTGAGTTCAACTTGAAGCTAAAGGGATACAGCGAACTGAGCTGGAATCATAAGAGAGGATTTCATTTGAGACACACCATATCCATAGACTAGGCTGTAAAAATCAGAATTGCTCTGAAGATCTCAGAAATATTTGCTCCCCTAATCTAGAATTTGAATTGCTAGGTGCCCCAAATTTTTCAATGGTTTGTATGCAACCTCTACATTCACCAACTTGCAAGCATATGATCATGATTGCCTTAGACATTGGGAGCCTATGCAAGCAATTATGCTTTATAATATGCAGTTATATAAGCTTTCATTAGAATAGTTTGAGCTCTCTCTGTTAAATCATAAGTTAGTAACTTAGCCTTAGGGTAATCACACCAATACAGACATGGGTGCACTCGTGCAGAACATAAATACCATCTTTGCTTATGTCTCTGTTACTCAAGGAACCAGGAAAACAACAAATTCCCAATTACAATGCAGTAAACTTTAAGAGGAGCAGAGTAAGCTTTGTTCTTTTATGGTTGGTGTATTTCCAAAAAACACTTTCTTCTTCTTTCTCAATTCTTTTTCTAGTTTCTCCTAAATTGGTGTTTCTTTAGATGGAAGCAGTATCTCATACCACGAAGCACTAAACCTATTTGAAGCACTTAAGTTAATTATTGTATTCATAAAATCTAGGTTGATCTGTCTCATAGCAAAATCAGTTACTATAATTTTGCTTTCTTCTTTTTATAAAGTCAACAAACTATAGGTGGTGCTTCTATGTAGAAACATATAAGTAGATCTGAGGTTTTACTTATGGAACTTATATCAAATGATGATAAGTGAAGGCAAGTGTTTTTGTTCTATAACCTGAATTTAAAAATATATAGTCTCTGCAATATATATTAAAGAAAGATAATTAGTTTTAAGAAGTCAAATGGGAAATAAAACAAAACAAAATGTTCCATCCTTAGATGACCTATAATTTATTTTATTTGATTCAAGCTATATCTTTAAATAGTAGTGTCAGGATCACAAGTCATTTTGAAATGTCATAAAAATGTTCCAAGTTTGTGGTTTAAAGGACCTTAGAGGGACTATTTGTGGTTTTGTACTTTCTTTGTTCAGTGATCCACTTCTGAACCTCCCTGGGAAAAGATGAAAGTAGGATGGCATTTTGGAAATGATTCTTCATTCGGAAACCTCCTTGAGTGATAGACTAGGTGAAGTATAGCTATATCTTTGGCAGTACAAACCAATCTCTCTTGTCAAATTTCCCATTCATTTTTATTTCTAGATTTATTCTTTCTACTTTTGCTCAAATACCAACACATAAGAGCCACAGATATAGGCTCTAATAATGCATTGTGGGAATTTAATACATTTTAAAAGACTGAAGGATAGTAAGAAGAGAGTTTTTAACAGATTCCTTATGGAGGGAAAAGAATATTACTAGATGAAACAAAAATTGAAAAAAATATTTTATTGACAGATGTAGCTTGTATTTTCTTCCTTTATACGTAATTGAATTGTGAATGCTTTATTATAAAAACTCACAAAATTTTGATAGAATATGCAAAATATTTCCTGAGTTACAATTTGTCATTTAGAAACATTTGCTTTAAATTCTTATATAGATCCAATAACTGTTCTGTTCATTTGCCTGTTGACTACTTTTTCCACTTTGACTTGGGATACCCCAGAAGAGATATTCTTGTTGTTAACAAGAAAATAAGCTAATATAAAAGGGATATGCTAAAGTTAGACTATAGGCCATGTACTAAGAACTAAAAAATTTAGTTTAGTGGAAACATAAAGATTTTGTAGTTAAATGCTCACAACTTTTCCCTTATATCACTAAATGAACAGAAAATAAAAATATTACACAGGGTAAAAAAAAAAAAAAAAGAAAAGATGCCTGCAACATTTTTAGTCAGATACGTATTCGCATAGACATTTCTATGTATTCATAGAAATATCTAGCACCATTTCTTTGAAAATAAGAAAGTATAAAGGAAGAAATTGATTTTGACATTATCCTGGAGAGTTTAAATTAATCCTAACCAAACACAGACACAAGTTAAACAGCACTGACCATCTGAGCATTTTACACTGATCAAGATAATGGTAAAAACGTTGAACTTAAGACAAATACAGAAGTAAGTAAAATGTGTGTTATTTTTTAAAGAGATAAACTGTCTGTGATTAATCTTTTTCCCATTTATGTAACTTAAATGACATATCATTTCTTTGTAAATTGTAGGCAGGGTGTTTAATTATATAAAATGAAACCTACATTCTGTCTTTATGGAGTTTATGGAAATGAGGTAATACAGATTAATTCAGGCTAAAGTTTTAAAAATTATTCATTAATATTAGAGAAACAAGGATCAAAAACATCTAAGTAAGCTGTGGCTCAGATAAGAAGGCACTGACCCATTTCTTCTTGCTCCCTCTCACTAGGCACAGCCTTCAACACTGCAAATGGTGCAAAAAGCAAATAAAGGAGAACTCTGCGTTTGGTAAAAATAGAAGAGCTGGTGTGGGGACCCGGGATCTGAGCAACAACACAACATCAAGATACCTCGTGTCCTCCCACCTGACAGAGGAACGCCATACAGTATTTCTTTCTCCCTATGACATAGTAGCAGAAGGCAGCCCAGATAGGCCCATTGTTTCTGCAGATCAAACAGTAGTCCCTAGGATAGCACCAGCTGAACTTAAGGCACGAGAGTGCCTCTCCTTACCCGTCTGCCCTGAGACTTCTTTTTTCCACCAAGAGATACCCAGGCTACAAGGCAGACCCTGCAGGAGAGACTGAGCAATACCAGGCAACCTGGTAGGTCATGGAAGCCTCTTTGTCCTCGTAGGACTGAGATTCTCCATTCTTGACCGGCTGTATTAGACCGTTTCATGCTGCTGTAATATACCCACTGACTGAGTAATGTATAATGAACAGAAATTTATTTGCAGCAGGAGCCAATCCTTCTCATCAAATTTCACATTCATTTTTATTTCTAGATTTATTCTTTAGACTTTTGCTTAAATGTCAACATTTAAAGAGTGTCCACAGATACAATATAGGCTCTAGTGATGCATTGTGGAAATTTAATAGATAGTAAAACACAACGATACTAAAAAGAAAGCTCTGTTATTTTTACTACCTTCAGGGTTCTCTATATTTGTCTTTTCACCACTTGCAGTGCTTAAGGTTGTGTCTCGTGAGAGGCAGCAAGAAGAAATGGGTCTATGCCTTCTTGTCTGAATCACATTTCATGTACATGTTTTTGATCCTTGTTTCTCTTATACCAATGATGATAAAAGAATCAATTCGGCCGGGCGCAGGGGCTCATGCCTGTAATCCCAGCACTTTGGGAGGCCGAGGTCAGAAGGCGGATCACGAGGTCAGAACATCAAGACCATCCTGGTTAACACAGTGAAAGCCCGTCTCTACCAAAAATACAAAAAATTAACCGGGCATGGTGGCGCCTGTAGTCCCAGCTACTCGAGAGGCTGAGGCAGGAGAATGGCATGAACCCGGGAGGCGGAGCTTGCAGTGAGCCGAGATCGCACCACTGCACTCCAGCCTGGGTGACAGAGCAAGACTCCATCTCACAAACAAACAAACAAACAAAAGAATCAATCAACTAGACATAAAAATTCTATTATGTACCGATCACAGGAGCATATGTGCAAAATAACATGAAACAAAAACAGATAAAGAGTTGACAGGACAGATTCACAACTGTAATTGCAGGCTCCAACACTGTCATTATAACAATGATAATAATGATAGAATTATTAGAAAATCAGCAATGACCTAGAATATCTAGAATATCTGCTCATTCAACTAAGAAGATCTAACTACCACATATAAACACTCTGTTCAGTGACAGCAGAACACACAATTTTTTTCAGACCTTCATGCAATACTCATCAAGATAGATCATAGACATAAGTAGATATTAATCAAGCCTCAACAAATTAAAAAAAAGAAATAAAGTGTGTTATCTAATTTTTATATCGAACTAGAAATAAATAACAAAACACGAGGAATCTGAGAACATGTGGGAAATAACATATTTCTAAATGATCCATGGGTCAAAAAGGAAGTCTCAAATAATTTAAAAGCAAATACATATATGTGAATGGTTTAAAAGATACAAAATATTATGCCACATAGAACTAAAAAAGCATTTAGAGAAAAATTGATAGCAATGTAGACTTACATTAAAAATGAGAGGTCTCAAGTTGATAATCTACATTTCTACTAACAAAAGTAGAAACAGAAGAGCAAAATAAGCTCGAAACAAAAAGAAAAAATAAATCAAAGCAGAAATCAATAAAATAGAAAACAGAAAAGCAATAAAGAAAATTAATATAACCAAATACTTTCAAATATGTTTATCAATAAAATTGATAAAACTCCAAAAATTCTAAGCTAAAATAACAAAAAGACACCTATTGCTCATGTCAAACTTAAAGTAAGAAATAACACTCTTGATTCTGTAGCTTTTAAAAAGATAAAGAGAGAATAATGCAAACAACTTTATGCTCATAGTTTCATCAACTTAAAATAAATGGAATAATTTTTTGAAAACACAAATTATCAAAAATTACCAAGACAAAATTAACAACTTAAAATAGCTCTATTACAATCTAAGCAATTAAATTATTAATTAAAAGGTCCTGACAAATAAAATTCCTGGCTGAAATGGTTTCTTTGGAGAATACTAATAAACATTTGAGAAGTAATTAATACCAAATTTATACAAGTTTACCAGAAAATAGACATGAAGTGAAAATTTCCTAACTATTCTTATGAAGTATTACACTAATACCCAAGCCAGACAGTGCACAAAAAAGAAAATCATTGATTAGTATCCCTCGTGAATACAGATATAAAAATCATTAACAAAATATTATGAAATAAAACTCAACAGTATATAAAAATAATTATACACATAACCAAGTGTGTTTATTCCAGGAATACAAGGATGGTTCAACATTACAAAATCAGTCATTGCAATGAACAATATCAACAGGCTAAAGGAGAAAAATCAGATGATCATGTCAATTGATGCATAAAATTAATTCAGCAAAAAATACATATTTTTAATAAAAAAAAACTTAGAAAATTAGGAATAGAGGAAGACCTTCTCCAAATTTTAAATAACAGGTAAAAACCCTATAGCTAAGATTATACTTAATGATGAAAAACATCCTAAAATCCTTCCTAAAATCAGGAACAAGGTGCTATAGTTTGGATATATGTCCCCACCAAATCTCATGTTGAAATGCAATCCCCAGTGTTGGAGGTGGGCCTGGTGAGAGGTTTTAGGGTCATGGGAGCAGATCCCTCATGTCTTGGTGCTGTCCTCAGGTTAGAAGGTGAGTTCTCATGAGATCTGGTTGTTTTAAAGTTTGTGGCACCTCCTTCCACTCTCTCTCTTGATTCTGCTTTGGCCATGTGACATATCTCTTCTCTGTATGTAAAATGTCCCTGAGAGGCCCCCAGAAGCTGAGCCAATGCCAGTGCCGTTTTACCTGTACAGTCTGCAGAACTGTGAGCCAAACCTATTTTCTTTATAAATCACTCATTCTCAAGTATTTCTTTGTAGCAACATAAGAACAGCCTGGCACATAAGGTGAAGATGACTAATCTTACTTCTCTTTTCTACATAGTTCTGGAAGTTCTCAATCAGTGCAATAATGAAAAGAAAGGAAACAAAAGGTATACAGACAAGAAAGGAAAAAGTAAAAAAAAAAATTCATTTTTGCTGATAACATGATTGTCCATGTGGAAAATCCTAAAGGATCTATCAAAAAACAGAGCTAATAAATGATGCCAGCAAGGTCACAAGATAGAAGATAAGTTTTTCATTCTAGATACTAGAATGTGCCCATCAACACTGAAATTAAAAACACAATACCATTCACAACACTCAAAAATGAATTGTTTAACTGTAAATCTAACAAAACTGTGCAAGACTTGTATGCTAAAAAATATACAACAATGATGAAATAAATTAAAAATCCTGAATAAGTGGAAAGACATTGTGTTCATGGATTGGAAGAAACAGTATAGTAACGATGCTAGTTTTTTTCTAAATCAATGCACAGGTTTAATGTAATTCTTATCCAAAATAGCCCACTTTTTTGTATAAATATGGAATTATTACTGTAAAATTTACATGGAATGCCCAGGGAATTAAACTAGCTAAAATAATTTTAAAAAGGAAAAATAAAAAGGAATGAATTATTATATCTGATTTCAAGACTTATTATCTACATACATTAATTAACATTATGTGGTATTGACACATAAGCCAAGGAAACAAGGTAGAGGGCCTAGAAACAGACCCATACAATATACCTAACAAACTTTTGAGCAAGATGCGAGAACTAAACTGAAAAATGTTCTTTTCAAGAAATGGTCCTGTGGCAATTGTATATGCATAGACCAAAAGGAAAAAATACAAAAGAAAAAGAATCTCAGACTACACATCATATAACATACAAAAATTAAATCAAAATAAATTATATCCTTAAATGTAAATGTAAAACTAAAAAACATGTTTAAACTAAAAGAAAAAAATCTTCAGGATCTAGAGCAAAGCTACAATTTCTCAGACTTAACATCAAAAGCACAATACATAAAATAAAAACATTATAAACTTTCTCTTAGTGAAGACCAATGTGAAAAGTATAAAGAGACCAAGGTACATATTTGGAGAAAACACTTTAAAATTAGATATCTGAGAAAGCATTAGTATTTAGAACATAAAAAAGACCTCTCCAACATCAACAAAACAAAACTATACAGATTGTAAAAGGTCTTTTAAAAATGAACTAGGAAACTCAATTAGAATATGGGCAAAAGATATAGAGAGACATTTCAGTGAAGAGGATATACAGATGGCAAATAAGCATCATATCAACGTCATTGTTTACCAGAAAATTACAAATTAAAACCACAGTGATATATTATTACCTAATACCACACATCTATTACAATGGCTAAAATTTTAAAAAAAATAGTGACAGCAGCAAATATTGCCATTTCTGTAGAAAAACTAGATCACTCATCTATTTCCTGTGAAAATGTAAAATGATACAGCCACTGTAGAAAATAGCCTGGAGCTTGGTAATAAAAAAAGGTATACAACTGTCATTCAGCCTAGCAAATTGTACTCTTGTGACTGTCTCCATGAGTGGGGAGAAAGCTCTGTTCACAAAAACCTATACAACAAATATTTATAGCAGATGTATTCATAATAGCCAAAACCTTGACTCAATCCAGATGTACTTCAGTAGGTGAATGGTCAAATGGCAGTAAATATGCACCATGGAATACTACTTTAAAAAGGAATAGATCATTTATGTACATATCAACTTAGGCAAGTCTCTAGAGAATCACACAAAGTTAAAAAAAAATACTAATTCCCAAAGTTTATATTCTGTATTTTCTATTCATGATGAAATTTTAGAAATAGAGGATCAGTTTAGTGGCAACGTTTAGAAATGAGTGGGAGAAATGGAGGGAGGTGTGTATGGTTACCAAAGAATAGAAAGGATCCTTACAGTGTTATCGGTGTTTAGCATTTTTACTCCTATTTGTGGATAAACACATCTACTCGTCTTAAAATTGTATCAGATTTAATAGACAGATATATGTGTGTAGGTAAAACTCGGTAAGTGTGAATTAGATCAGTGGATTTTGTTTATATTAATATCCTGGTTATGCTATTATACTATGCTTAGGCAAAATGTCACCACTGGGGGAAACTGGACGAAGTATATAAGGGATCTCTCTGTATTATTCCTTCTACCACATGTGAATCTACAATAATCTCAATTAACAAATATGCTGCTCATAAGTGAGAGAGGTTCATATGCCAAAAATTTCCAGAAAAAAAGTAGTACTAAATTCATGATACTGTAAGGTTTGAACAATGAAATAGTTTATAATTCCATAGGAAAGAGGATTTTTTAACATTTAAAACTCATCAGGATCTGGCATTTACACAAGGAAAAAGGAGTACAATTAGGTGTACCAAGTATGAAGTCAGATGTGAGCTATGATTATGACACAAACATCATGTTTTATTTTCAAGGCCAATCCTGGGTGAACATTTGTCTGTGGCCCAGCATCAGAGACTCATGTATCAGGTACAGGTAGATGGATTAAGAAGAGGATTGAACACAATAAACTAAAATAAAAAGGATACAAAATAAATACATGCCTCAGGCAGTGAGAAATCTCAAATATTCCATAGGAGCAGAATGTTTCTTATGGTGATGATATAAAAATACATCACTAAGATTATAGTATACTGACATGCTGCATCACCATTATCCTAGAGCTACAGTATGAGTGGCTGATGAACAGTAATGAAATTTTAATTAACATTTTGGTAGCGGAAGATCAGTTCAATAATTATTTTCATTTAATTGAGAGCCTTTTGGAAATTGGGATGCTTGTTTCATGCACAGATCATTGCTTACCACCTTCAGGGTTTATTTGTATGGCTAGCTATTAAATCTTACCTATAACCATCATGAAGCTAAATGCATATCACTTCTGTTTTAAAGTGCCTTTCAAGGAAAAAGTTCAAACATTCAAAGGATCATGCTCCGTGATGGAAAAGAAGAAAACAATAGCTTTTTCTATTCGATATGAGCCTTCATGGAGAAAATTTAGAAAATGTTCTACATTTATGCTGGTTTAATGTTTAAATAAGCACATAAGTATGTTTCTTAGAGTCGAATACCAGTACTTGAGGTAGAAATGATATTTTTAAAAAACATTCTATGGATATGGTTTCAGGCCTACAGTGGATATTATTAGCTGCCATCCATCATCATTGTTATTTTTCTCCTTCCAAACAGAATCCCTTTCTCTTTTCAAACAGAAAGGTCTTTGGATATTCACCATTTTCACAACTTTGCGCATCTTATTCAGCAACTACTGAGTCTACCCTCAGCTCCAGAGAATAGTTGGAGAAAATTAGAATGATTATATCTTCCCTTTCTGTATTTGAATCAAGAATGGGCATGTCATCTAATCCAGAACAATGAGACAATATAAATAGTTGGTTAGAGCTCCTGTGGAGGTCCTCTCTGGTATTTTCAAGGGGAAAGGTCTCAGTTTCTACACAGAATCTGCGATAGGGCCGTCCTACCTTCTAAATCTCTTCAGTAGTTTTTGGTAACTAGTGAAGGCATTTCATGTAGGTAAATGTACTCAGTCCTGTAAAATGCCGTTTATATATCAAACAATACTTGGATTGATATCAACCATTCAATTTAAATATATGAAGATCACTGAGGACCTTGATAACATTAATTTCCTTGAGGTACTGGAAACAAAAGCTTTATGTAAAGTATTCAAAAAGATTCAGAGTGTTGGGGGTGTGGAGTGGGGATAGAGAAAGCATTAGAAAAAATAGCTAATGCATGCTGGGCTTAATACATAGGTAATGGGTTGATAGGTGCAGCAAACCATGATGGCATATGTTTACCTATGTAACAAATCTTCATATCCTGCACACGTACCCCAGAACTTAAAATAAAAATAAAATAGAAATAATTGAAGGCAACCAGTATCCATCAACAGATGAATGGATACACCAAATGTGATAAATAGACATAAAGTGATATTATTTGGTCATAAAAAAAGTTCTGATACATGCTAAAATATGCCTTAACCTTGGATAAATTATGCTAACTAAAAGAAATGAGACACATAAGAATAAATGATGTAACATTCCGCTTACTTGAAATATTTACAATAAGACAATTCATAGAGAAGTTCCCAGGGGCTGGGGGAGAGGGAAATAGAAGTTATTACTTAATGGGTGCAGAGTTTCTGTTGGAAGTGATAAAAAAGGTTTAGAATAGATAGTGATGATGGTTGCACAGCAATATGAATATAAAATGCCACTGAGCTGAATATTTTAAGATGATTAAAATGACAAATTTTGTTTACATATATATATATATATTTCACCATGATAAAACCATTTAGACAATTAATGTAGATAATTCTTTGAAATAATTTTCTTTAAAATGAATAAAAATATTTAGTGCTAGTTGAGTAAGTTCAACAAAGGACTTGAAACTATAAAAATAAAAGGATATTTAATTCCTATAATGACACTTAAAGACAGTGATACATCATGAATAATGGCATTTTGAAAATGTGACAGAAGAGAAAATCCAAAGAATAGCTGAAAGAAAAGTGGGGAAAAAAAGTCCCAAGAATAGGTTTTCCCTTGAAAAAAAGATCAGAAAGAATGATAAAGTTGGCTCTTTGGAAGTAATGAAGAGGTGGGTCTGACTGTATTACATACATATCAATGTGAAGAACAAGAGGTGTGTGTGTGGCATGTTAAATCATCCTGTGGACTCTATTGACAAGTGTTTTTATGTGGAGTGAATATATTATGAGGCTTCAAGTTACTAGACTAAAAATGCTATGAAAGATTACTCTAATTAAAAACTCTTCTAGAAGTGTGAAACAAGTCACTGGTGAAGCACTTGCTCAAATGATCAATTTAATTCAGATTAATGAAATCTACAAAGCCACAAAGAAAACAGAAGACATAAATTGTTAGAAGATAACCACCCTTACATGCTAGATAACCAAAAACAAACTTCTTAGACATAAAATGCCAATGAATGTATTCATTTACTTTTAACAAATTAAAACACAGAACCAAACAAAATATTTTTTAAAAATAATCAATTTTAATTAATTTTATTTTAATAAGAGAAACATTTACGCTTTTGCAGGTAGAATCAACAATCGTTTAACATATTCATTTTTTTCTGCCATATCATGTTCCTCTGACTCAAATTAGGCCTAAAGATATTTGAATATTTTATTGCACCACAATATAAAAAGGGCTAATACAGATATAAACATAGAAGAGAAAAATCAGAAAATGAGGCTCCCTGGGGTGGGTTATATTTGTCTCATGTCTCAAAATATGAATAAACAACAACTTAAATTTAGCAAGCATCAAAGAAGAATACATGTAGTTAGTCTTAATCCCTGGGAGTAACAAAAATTACAAATATATCATTTATGCCTGGTAAGTGCCATTTGATACTTGTGGAATAATTAAAATTACAGTACAAAAAGCAGATCAAGTCTACATAGTATTATTCCTCACACCTTCTCCTTTTAAATTATAAAATCACGCTTATGTGACAAGATTTTGAGAGACTTAAATGAGATAATGCATGTAAGTGAAACTGTTCTTCACTCTTAATGGCTGCATTGGATCTTGCATTGGTTATTCATTAAAAAACCACTCAGTAAGCACCAATGTACAAGCCCTGTTTTAAGAACTGGTGGCACAGTGCATAAAAGCACTTTATGCAGAAAAGTACTTCTCTGCATAGTACCTTTTTATGCCCAAAAGCACTTCTCTGCATAGTTTATATCTTTCTTTCAGTCTTCATTTAGTCCCAATGTCTCATCATGAGATTGCAATAAAAATTCTCAATTTCCCCCTTTATTATTTGTAAAAATTATGGACGTATTTGTAGCTATGATCACCTGTCACTTTTCCACTAACCACAGGGATAGACTATGAAATGGCTTCAACTGAGAGTTACGAATCAACCCAAAGCAAACCTGAGGAGGAGCAACGAATTCTAGGCCAGGCTAAGCGAGGCATTTTTTATACTTTGGTAGTAATGCCAACAATGATATATAACACTAACCAAATACTAATGTGTCAGTCCAGGAAGACTATTAAGCATTGTATGAGTACAAACAAGTTTCTATGACTATTCTGCATGTTTTCTGTCCTCATTTTCCCAAGCTACAGCACTATGAATTAGCAAAGCTTAAATCTGAACACAGGCAGCCTAGAGCCTGCACTTGCTTTAGCCTTGGAGACTTATTTGCCCTTAAGTAATTCTCCCTAATTTTGATCCTTGATGTTAAATATGGCCAAGGCAAACACAGACTCCTTATATCTTGAATAGTTGACCCTGAAGCCAGTGAAATAAATAAAATATGATCTATCATTGAATCACATGTATTTTCTGTGGGAGGTGAAATGATTGGTAGTAAATAAACTATACATCATTTTCAAAGTAAGGTGAAATATAAAGGAAAATTTAAAATAATGTTGTTTAAATATAAATATATATGTATACATATAGTTAAACAAATAATTACTTAAATAATATTTAAAATATCAAAATATTTTAAAATTTAAGATTGTATGTGTATTAGCAAGTATATGTAACTATAAATTACATTAAAAAATTATGTATGTATATTTTATGCGATGCATTAATCATTTTTTCTCTCTCAAAAATTTTATACATAGCTCCTGACTCTATAATTTATAATAAAATATATACACAGTACCATAAACTCACATTATCTTTGCAGCAGGGGAAATCAAAGAGAATAAAATCAAGATTCTTCTCTTTCCTAGAATTATATAAATATACATTCCTGTATAAAACAAACAATATCTGATAAACCATGATAGATAAAATCCCAGGTTATTTTTTATTGAATCATTCTAAATGTTAAATTGAGTTAGCATAAGAAGGTATTAATTTAATATAAGTTTTTATTATTACTACGACCTATATATTACCACTACAAACATTAAATTAATATTACCAGCATCAGCATCACTTAATATTTTTAATGTTTATTTGACCTGTTAACTTTGTTTACATGAATTGAATTAAGTACTCATCACTCAACATTTAGCAGATTTTTTAATGAAAAATAAAGACAATAAATAACATATTCAATACAACTTTTATTTATCACCATTATTAAAGACCTATTGTGGAACACACACTGGGTTTAAAATATATTATTTATTCCTTGATAAATTATTTACATTTTTGGCAATGTTGTTAATGAAAATGTTGAATAGTTTTGCAGTGCTTTGAAATAATCTATGTAGCATATTACATTTACAATGACATGAAAACTTCTAGAAACTTTTAACCGATAGATCTATTTATCATCTCAACTTTTTGAGTAGGACAGTGAAATTCAAAGGGATACAATGATTTGCATAATTCCAGACGGCTAGTGTATGGTGGTGGAGATTAGAATCTAGGTGCTCTGAATTGTAACACTGCTGTCCTCTCATTATACCTGACATTTACTAAGAGCACTGAATCTTTCTGTCCAAAGCCTTCCACTATTCTTATGCCTCCCCCATTTACCTAATTAATGCTTCTAAAATATAGACAGTTTTAAGTGTATTTTTAGTTATTTTTATTTTTTTAATATAAGAAACTAGCCGAGTTAACAAAAAGCATTACAACTGAAGTGTTTACAATCTTTGATAATCTGAATGTTTTCCACATCCATTCCAAAAATTATGTAGGTGAAAGGTATTTTAATGTTAATTTTCAACTGATAATATGGGGTAGTCATGTAGCTATCATCATTGAAAGAGGCATTTTTTTTTTAAATGGAGACTTTCTAAAAGAATTCTATTTTCATCAATATAAATTGAAGTGATTGCCATTTTCAACTATAAATCATTTGCACTGTTTTAGGAAGCACTACTTGTTCCTGTCATGATTCCAGTCCTTGACATTGCCGCTGATCATTAAACCCTTTTTCTCCTTGTATTCATATAATTCAGATAGCTACCTTGGCAATGCAGGATGTCACATTTTCACGATATTCACGAACATAGAATGGGAGCCTTCAATTTCTGTAATCAAGATATTTGAGAGTTGATGTGCCCAAGGTCCTCTCTTTAATCAGCTAAGGTACTTCCCGCCCTGAACTCAAATTATCCCTGCAACAGGAGTAATCAAGGCAGAATAAAATCCAGGTTATTCTCTTTGGCCCAGTTTATCTCTCCACAGCCACAGGGAAGGCTGCTGCATCAATCAAGTCTCCAAATAAAAAGGTAATTATTTCTTGATTTCTCGGGAGCAGATGCAATGAGAGCAAGGTTGCTTCTACTGGGAGTCCCTACTGTGTTGCCAAACAGCAGCAGTTATCTTAGAAGACAGAAGCAATTACTTGCAAGATGTTCTTGTCTTTTTAGGTAAGGCTGAGTGCTAGTTATTAAAATTCATCTGGCATTTGAGTAACCACTACAGGCCAGGCACAATGCTAGATATTCTTATGTGTATGTACATATTTTATATATGTATACAAGTTAAATTTCTTTTAAACTTCAAACTTATATGAATGCACTCACATATGCACAAAAATATTAACACTGTAAGGTTTGAATCATCTTCAAATAAGAGTGAGGAAAAGCTCAGTGAGTGAGTGAAATGACCAAGGTCACTGAGCTAGTCAGCAGCTCCGTAGTATTTGAAACTTATGTTTCTATCATCTTTCCACTACCTTTTTATTATCAACATGGAGTAGTTTGCAAAGCCTTTTTTAATGCATAACTCACACACTCATATATACACTACAATAGCTTGCCATTGCCATCTTAAATGCTTAGGACAGCAGTTCTAATCTTCTGTTTGTCCTAAAGGGTCCTTGGTGATGGAGGGACCAGCCTGGATGTTAGCCTAAATTATTCTTTCAAACTTTATTTAACTCCCAATCTCCCTTGTCCAAATGGTATAAAATATGTGAAATGTACTAATTAGCTAAATTTAGCATTCCATTTCTTCTTGATACCATTTGAGGGAAAATATACATTATATACTTAGTCCAATCATTGAATTAGTATAATTGGATTACTCACTGCCCAGATGGAACGAAGGATGCCATCACTGGTGAGGTATAGTACAGGCAACCCCTGACACAAGATAAGAGTGTAATTCTTGAACTAGGGGAGGGTGCTACTGACATCTAGTGAGTAGAGGCCAGGGATGCTTCTGAACATCTGCAATGCATTAGACAGCAAAACAGAGAATTGTGCTGCACAATTTTGCCCTGAGAGGGCAAAGTGACGTTGGCCAAGGTAACTGTCTTCATCTCATGAATTCCTAAGAGGCAGCATGTTCGTGATAACAGATTCATGCAGGTTTATGAAGATTCATGTTCTTTCTGTGGCTCCGTATGGATCTGAGGGGCCCTCCAAATACAGACTCCATCAGCTGAATAAAGAATTCATTGAGAATGAAAACTGCCCCCTTCGCCCAATCTTGTTTCCTTTCCTTCCCTTTCCTCATCTTTTACAGGAGGGACAGGAGACAAGATTGGGCAGAGGAAGCAGTTTTCATTTATTAGGGGATTATTCTAAAAAATAGTCCCCTAATAAATCTTATGCATGCTAAGTCCCATATCAGTCCCTTCTTCATCTGGAACCTGACCAAAAAGGGCTGGTATCTGAAGTGGTCTGAGAAAGCAGATACTAAAATGAGGTTTTGCAGTTGGATTATCCACTGCCCGGTTGAAAATGACGACACCATCAATGGTGATAAATAAAGTAAAGGCAGCCCTGGCACAAGAGAACAATGCAATTTTTAAAATCTTCAGTGGCGGAGGGATGGTATACACTCAGGTAGACAGTAAAAGAGAATGAACTAGATGATATGGCGTGATGTGTTAAATATTTGAGAAATATTGGAGACCTAGTAGTTATAAGGAGAGTGGAATTGAGTAGCTTTGCTAAGCTTGAAGTATGCCTTGAAGAAAAAGATAAAAATGTGATTGATTAATCTGGAATTAAAAGCTAAGCATGAATGCCAGTGCATGAATGCAAGTAGCATATAAAGAGGATCTCATTTACTGCAGCTAGAGGCAAAGAATGTTGAGGACCAAACCAAAATCTCAATCATGAGTCGAAGAGAGCTGTAAAGAAACTTAAACTCTCAACGTAAGCAGGTCTGCTATAGCCACATAAAAATTCAGGCCAGGAAAGAATGAAACTATCATGGAATAAGAGCATCTGGATTATTACTCTAAAAATATTGTAAACCCACATACCCTTAGATTTCAACATCGGCCACAGATATGACCAATACATTCCTGTTAAGGGGAGCCTCTGTTGCGTCAAAATGACTTAGAGACCTCCCCTTCATACTACAAAGTATTCCACCCTCACAATGTATTTCCACATTCCCTTCTGACCATTAGATCAATAACCAAAGTTAAGCCACAACATTGCCCATCTGGTGACGTGTGGGCCTGATAGGAGAGTAAATAAACCATACCTCAAATGAGTTAGAGAGTCTAGCCAACAGCTACTACTCATGGCTGAGAGAGTAAGCGTGAGATTACCGTATTAGATACTAGTCAAATATTGGAAGTGGGGAGGTACATACAAATACATAGGAAAGTATTGGTCAATTTTGGAGTGTTATCTCAGTTTTCAGACTCCTAGTAAATAATAAAAACATGAAAGGAGGATGTCTTATAAAAACATGGAAAGACTGATAACCCACACTAAGTAAGGTAGAAATGCTGCTTCTGATAGCTTATGCAAAACAGGAGTACAAGCCTTAAGTAAGTAGCTATTTTAAAATGGAAATACCATGTAAACCTGAAATACACACACACACACACACACACACACACACACACAGTCCTCAAATTACTGCCTCCCATTGGTGTGGCAGGGATAAACTATTTACCAAAGTAATTAAGAATGTGTTGGCAGTATGAACTCTAGCGTCATCAAGAAATTCAGTGATAGCTCATTTCTACAGGCCATCACTGATTGTAGGATATACCACTACAGAACTGGGCTCACTGATAGCAATGGTGATAATACAACACCAAAACAAAGACCATTTACATGGCATTTACATGACAGGAACCAGGTGGATATAGTTATCATATGAGAGTTAAGACTAGAGTAATAACAAAGGAGACCTGACTTGCTAGAGTTATGAAATGGTTAGTGGTGCATGACTTCTGTAGATGTAAATTTGAGGAGCATCTAACAAGGGTATTCCTTATTCTGTACAACCAAATATAGCAAGGATACATGATCAGAAGGATCTTGCTTTTGTCAGCTTCTGTACAGAGATGATTTTTGATTCAGAAGCCATAGACTGAAGATGAGACTGGGTTTTTGGAAGAGGGGCCCAATAATACCATCGAAATAATGATACCTTCAAGTTCTTTTCCAAACGATTTATGGCATTATGTTTAAGTAACCATCAACTGAAGAAAAGGGAGGTCTCAAACATTTCAAGACTTCTATGCATAGAATTTTAAGTGGTAATGATACCCAGAAACTTGAAGTATCACAATGAAGGTATCAAAACCAGTTTAATAAACAGTCTGTTCACAGATCAGCTCACAGTGGGACCACTTGTCAATGTATGTATTCTTCACCAGTAGATATATCCCCAGTTCCTTAATATATACTTGGAATAGACAAAGTTGGTAGTTGCTATATTCTCTATATTGATTCTTATGCCTTTAGAGTAAGGGTTGTAATGACGGATTATATGGTTTGGCTCTGTATCCCCAATCAAATCTCATATTGAGTTGTAATTCCCATAATCCCCACGTGTCGAGAATGGGACCTGGTAGGAGGTGATTGGATCATGGGGGAAGTGTCTCCCATGCTGTTCTCGTGATAGTGAGTGAATTCTCATGAGATCTGGTGGTTTTAAAAGGGGCAGCTTTTTCATGCACTCTCACTTCTCTCTCCTGCCATCATGTGAAGAAGGTCCTTACTTCTTCTTCATCTTCCACCATGATTGTAAGTTTCCTGAGACCTCCCCAGCCATGTGGAATTGTGAGTCAATTAACCCTCTTTTCTTTATAAATTACCTAGTCTCAGGCAGCTCTTTACAGCAGTGTGAAAACAGACTAATACAGTAAATAGGTACTGGAAGTGGGACTCTACCCTGCAAAGCCACAGGGGCAGAGCTGCCCAAGACTGTGGAAGCCCACCTCTTGCATCAGCATGCTCTGGATTTGAGACATGGAGTCAGAGGAGATCATTTTCAAGTTTTAGCGTCTACCCTGCTGGAGTTTGGACTTGCATGGGGGCCTGTAGCCCCTGTGTTTTGGCCAATTTATTTCATTTGGAATTTGTATATTTACTAATGCCTGTATCGTCATTGTGTCTTGAAAACAACTCACTTGTGTTTTATTTTACTGGCTCATAGACTGAAGAGACTTGCCTTGTCTCAGATGAGACTTTGGACTTGGATTTTTGTGTTAATGCTGGAATGAGTTAATACTTTGGGGGATGATTGGGAAGGCATGATTGTGTTTTGAAATGTTGGGACATAAGATTTGGGGAGAGCGAAGAGTGGGCTGATATGGTTTGGCTTTGTGTCCTCACCGAAATCTCATCTTCAGTTATAGTTCCCATAATCCCCACATGTCAAGGATGGGACCTTGTGGGAGGTGATTTCATCATGGGGTGGTTACCCTGATGCTGCTCTTGTGATAATGAGTGAATTCTCATGAGATCTGATGGTATTTAAAGTGGCATATTTTTCCTGTGATCTCACTTCTCTCTCCTGCCATCTTCTGAAGAAGGTCCTTGCTCTGTCTTCACATCCTGCCATGATTGTAAGATTCCTGATGCCTTCTCAGACATGTGGAACTGTGAGTCAGTTAAACCTATTTTCTTTATAAGTTACCCAGTCTTGGACAGTTCTTTATAGGAGTGTGAAAATGGACTAATCCAATAGAGAAATCCAAGTAGAATTTTCTGAAACTTCGCTGTACTTTGGCAAAAATATAAACCACATGCATTATTATTGCATTGCAATAACTGATGGTACCCATTATATCTCCATTTAATCAGTCTTAGCCCTGTTTTTTTTTTGTTTGTTTGTTTTGTTTTGTTTTGTTTTGTTTTAATGAGTGGAGTAGTGACAACTCAACAAAGTAGCAGACCCAAATTTCACCAGTAGTGTAATCTGATGACTCTGATAATCAGAAAGTGGTTGATCTGCTGCTAAACAATGGTGTCACGGGGCAATATGTTTGACACTTAGGTAAATCACCTGGGCATATATTGGTATTCTCTGCTAATTTTGATGGTAAATGGACAAGTGCAACAGCAGTGATTTAAGAAGGGCGTTATGAATGTTGGCTCATACTACTCCAGAATGATGGTGTGCATTGTGTCACTGGGCTCAGCAGATGTGCTAGCCAAGGTGGAACAAAATATAGAATAAGAATAGAGGAGAAATACAATGAGAATAAATTGTGGCCTCAAAACCAGCAAGAGACCGAGGTTCCTTTCACTAATTTTCTATTATTTTTTGTTTTATCCAGGAAAATTGGTCTATAAGCGTCTCCAAAAATCTGTTATGTGTATGTATACCTTTAGGATGAACAGGCTGGATGTTTTGATATACCACCACCACCTAGACCCTCCTTCAAAAACATATTCTCCCAGGATTTTAGAGTGCTGCCAGAAGATAGCTCTCAGCTATTAGCAGTCATTGGAGACAATTATCTCACTCAAGATTAACCCAACCTCTTGGGCAGCCTCCATCCAATAATTAGGCACTATCAGAATATAAAGACCCATACCTCTTTCTTTAGCTTGGGATAACTCTGTAGTGCCTTCCAGACTGAGAACTCACTTTGGGGTAAGATAAGTCCCTAGTTATGACTGCATTTTAGGTCACTATTTTTCTATACTTAATTGTTTTCTTCTCATACTTTTGCAGGTGATGTTCCCAAATGAACATTTCTTAACAAATCATTTGCATGCTAACCTTTGTCTAGGGAGCATCTTCCCTGGGGAATTTAATATGCCATAGATGCCATGTTCTCAAGCCTTTCTACTACAAGCGGTCAGAAAAGAATGGTATGATTTTTTTTCCTTTTATTCTTAACAGTTCTTAGCATAGCACAGTATACAGGATAAATATATATTAAATTAATCTAGTTTGTTTAAATTCATTTTCAATTTAAACATAATAAAATATAAAACTTGTGGAAGTCTGTTTGGATCTAAAGTACATGCCTTTTCCATTATATCACTTTGCACTAACACCTAACACAATACCTTATGTTGTTTTAGCATGCATTATCTTTCAGAAAAATGACACATCTCAGCATTTGTTAACTCATTGAAGAAATTCTATCGGGCATTGAAAGTGGCACTACAAAAATAAATGACTGGGGCATTGTTCCTGTCCTAGAGATGTTCATGCTGTAGCTTAGGGAAACAAACTAAAATATGGATAAGCACAATATACTGAAATGAGGGTTAAGAAAGGGGCATTAGCAAAGTGCTAAGTGAAAAAGAAGGAAGAAGTCTGCTTCTACGGTGCTCTACTGTGAAGTTTTCTTTTAGAAAAAGTGATTAACCTGAATGTAGAAGGGTATGTAATTTTTTAGATACACAAGTAGATGAAGGTAGAGAAAAGGGAAAATAAACACAGGAGACATACATGATTATAGTCTATTTAAACAATGGTGAGAAATCGACTTAGATAAAGTGCATGAGTTTACAGGAGTAGAGTGAAATTATGATGCAGGAGAGGCATGTTAAACGTGAAAAAATTTATTTACTAATATTTGTTGAAGCTGTGATTATATTATCAAATGCTACTTTATCGAATCATTCAGCAAGTAATCTGAAGGATGTATAAGAGTTTTTAAAAACTTGAATCATGAAGCCTAATTAATAGCATATCCCAGTCGTTCAGAGAACAGATGATATATGTCAAGATTTCTTGTGAGAAGTGGGAAAATATCTGTAGCTGTGAGTTAGTAACTATCTACGTGGCCTGTGGATGGATTGTAGTCTGAATAAGGGTGGAGAGCTTAGGAAATAAAGAATGAGCACATATAAAGAGAAATGTGAATAAATTAATCTGGGGCACTTTAAATTTTAGTTTCCTGGGAATATGGAGGTTTGATGTTCAGGATCAATGTTGAGAGCTAAAACTTATATAAATGTCTAGTGTGACTCTAATACACACATAGACACACTACTCATTTTATGAGATAAATGAGTGGTTGTGATTGGATGAAGTGCCACAGGGGAGTATGAAAATTAAAAGAAAAATAACATTGTAGAACAAAAATCTTAACACAATGTAAACGTAATGAAAGTTTGGGAATAAATAGAAGAAACAATTGGACCTAAGGAAATATATAAGTTTTCTAGGAAGGACAGAAATATTGATAAGTTATTAAATGAATAGTTGTAAATGAACATAAATCTGGCCTATATGAAGGGGAATAATAAAAAATAAATATGGTGCATAACTTTAACATTAGCAGAGGAAAAATTGATCTATGCAATAAAAATTATAAAAGGAAGTAATGTAAATATGCTAAGTGGAACAAATGAAAAACAATGTGGTATGACTGAATGCTTGTGTAGCTGTACTTACAATAGATATAAATAAGTTTAACCCATCAATTAATACTCTCAAACTGGTGAGAAATATGATATTCAACAATATATTGTCTAAAAAGGTTTCATTTACAGTTAAAAAAAAAAAACCCAAAATCTTAAACATTGTTAAAGGAAAGTCTGGAAAAGAATAGGCCAAACTGTAAAGTTAAAAAAAAAATAATAAGAGGATAATATTAAGCTAAGATGGAGCACCTAATGTTGAAATAGCACCAAAAATACAAGGAAAGAGGGATGGAGGGAAGGAAGAAAGGAAAGGGGCAAAGAAGAGGAAAAGAAAGAGGAGAGAGGAGAGGAGAGGAGAAAGGAAATGGGGAAGAGAGAGAGAGCGGGGGCAGGGGTGAGGGAGAAGGAGGAGAAGAAAGAGAAATAGAGGAAAAAGAAAATAATTAATCAATAATAATAACAAGAAAAAAACAGGTGATATGGTTGGCTTGTCCTCACCCAAATATCATCTTGAAATTTAGCTCGCATAATTCCCACGTGTTGTGGGAGGAACTTGATGGGAGGCAATTGAATTGGGGGCGAGTCTTTCCCATGGTGTTCTCATGATAGTGAATAAGTCTCATGAGATCTGATGATTTTATAAAGGGGTGTTCCCCTGCACTAGCTCTCCTGCCTGCTGCCAGGTAAGATGGGACCTTGCTCCTCTCTTGCTTTCCACCATAATTGTGAGGCTTCCCCAGCCATGTGGAACTCTGAGTCAATTAAGCCTCTTTCCTTTATAAATTACCCAATCTCAGGTATGTCAGCAAGAGAACAGACTAATACAGTAAATTGGTACCAGTAGAGTGGGGTGCTGATGAAAGTGCCTTAGCCAAATTATGACTGAGACAGTGAAAGATCTAATTTAATCAACTCCATCTTGCTTCTAACCTGCAAGCTGTCCTTGTTCATTCTGGGCGTAGGCTAAACTAACTTTGGGAGAAACTTAGTTTATAGTTTATAGTTTAAAACAAAGATGATAACATCCCTTTCCCAAAGCAAACCTCCTTCTTGCCTGGGGACTAGATTGGCTTCGTAGCACTAACATTAGCCACAGAATTAGAAATTATGGTTCAGGAATCATGCAGCCAGAGGCTACAAGATTCCGACCCTCCCTAAACTGCCCCTAAGATCAGTGCTTGAGATATTTTACAGACCCTGTACTTGATGGATCAGCTGGCACCACCCAAATGGATAAAGTGGCTCATCTGATCTTGTGGCCTCCCCACCCAGGAACTGACTCAATGTAAGAAGACAGCTTTAACTCCCAATGATTTCATCCCTGACCAATCAGCATTCCTGGCTCCCTGGCTCTCCCTCATCCACCAAGTAGTTCTTAAAAACTCTGATCCCCGAATGCTCTGGGAGAAAGGTTTGAGTAATAATAAAACTCCAGTCTCCTGCACAGCAGCTTTGCATGAATTACTGTTTCTCTATTGCGATTCCCCTGTCTTGATAAATTGGGTCTGTCTAGGCAGTGTGCAAACTGAACCCATTGAGCAGTTACACTACTGTAAAGATACCTGAAAGTGTGGAAGTGACTTGAACTAGGTAACAGGCAGAGGTTGGAATAGTTTGGAGGGCTCAGAAGAAGATAGGAAAATGTTTGAAATTTCCTAGAAACTTGGAGAGTTCAGAAGACAGGAAGATGTGGGAAAGTTTAGAAATTCCTAGAGACTTGTTGAATGGCTTTGATCAAAATGCTGATAGTATGGACAATAAAGTCTAGGCTGAGGTGGTCTCAAGAGGAGATAAGGCACTTGTTGGAAACTGAAGAAAAGTGACTCTTACTACGCTTAGCAAAGAGACTGATGACATGTTGCCTTTGCCCTAGATATCTGTGGAACTTTGAAGTTGAGAGAGATGATTTAGGGTATCTGGTAGAAAAAAAAAGTCTAAGTGGCATAGTGTTCAAAAGAAAGCAGAGCATAAATGTTTGGAAAATTTGCAACCTGATGTTGGAGTAGAGAAGAAAAACGCATTTTCTGGGGAGAAATTCAAGCATGCTGCAGAAATTTGCATAAGTAATGAGAGGCCAAAGGCTAATAACCAAGACAATGGGGAAAACGTCTTCGGGGCATGTCAGAGAACTTCATGCCAGCGCCTCTCATCACAGACCCGAGGTCTAGGAAGAAAAAATGGTTTTTTGTGCCAGGCCCAGGGACCACTACTATGTGCAGCCTAGGGACTTGGTGCCCTACATCCCAGCTTCCCCAGCCATGGCTAAAAGAGGACAAGGTACAGCTCAGTCCATGGTTTCAGAGGGTGCAAGCCCCAAGCCTTGGAAGCTTCCATGTGACATTGAGCCTGTGGGTACACAGAATTCAACAATTGACGTTTGGGAACCTCCACCTAGATTTCAGAGAATCTACAGAAATGCCTGGATGTCCAGGCAGAAGTTTACTTCAGGAGTGGGGCCCTCATGGAGACCCTCTGGTAGGGCAGTGTGGAAGGGAAATGTGGGGTTAGAGCCCCCACATGGAATCCCCACTGGGGCACTGCCTAGTGGAGCTGTGAGAAGAGACCCACTGTCTTCCATACCCCAGAATGGTAGATCCACCAACAGCTTGCACTGTATACCTGGAAAAGCCATCAGCACTCAATACTAGACCATGAAAGCAGTTAAGAGTGAGGCTATACCCTGCAAAGCCACAGGAGTGGAGCTTCCCAAGACCATGGGAACCCATCTGTTTCATTTGCATTCCCTGGATGTGAGATATGGAGTCAAAGGAGATCATTTTGGAGCTTTATTTAACTGCCCTGCTGGATTTTGGACTTGCACGGGGCCTGTAGGCTTTTAGTCTGGCCAGGTGTATTTGGAACAGGTGTATTTACCCAATTCCTGTATCCTCATGGTATCTAGGAAGTATGTAACTTGCTTTTGATTTTCACATGCTCATAGGTGGAAGGGATGTGCTTTGTCTCAGATGAGACTTTGGACTGTGGACTTTTGAGTTAATGCTGAAATGAATTAAGACTTTGGGGGACTGTTGGGAAGGCATGATTGGTTTTGAAATGTGACATCATGAGATTTGGGTGGGGCCAGGCGTGGAATGATATGGTTTGGCTGTGTCTCCACCTAAATCTCATCTTGAATTGTAGCTCCCATAATTTCCATGAGTCATGGGAGGGAACCAGTGGGAGGTAATTGAATTATGAGAGTGGATCTTTCCCATGCTGTTCTCGTGATAGTGAAGAAGTCTCACAAGTTCTGATTATTTTATTAAGGGGAGTTTCCCTGCACATACTCTCTTGCGTGCTACCATATAAGATATGACTTTGCTCCTCCTACACCTTCTGCCATGACTGTAAGTCTCCCCCAGCCATGTGGAACTGTGAGTCAATTAAACATCTTTTCTTTATAAGTTACCCAATCTCGGGTATGTCTTTATTAGTAGCATGACAACAGGTTAATACATCCAGTAAACAAACATGTTGCTAGAACAAAGCAGTAAAGAGAGAGAAAGAATAGTTAATGAAGTAGGAGAAAAACCAGAAGTGCATAGCAAACTGAACACTTAAAATACTTCATGAACATCCCTTCAAAGCCAAAACTCTATTTTGGTAATGCTTGTCTGCCGTGGCTCTTTTCCTTTCTGACACACAAGATACAACTGGGTGGTCTTCATTCATGATTTGAGAGGCCTTGACGTCTCCATCACATGACCTAAGGGTCAAAAAGGCTCCAAAGAGCTAACCTTATATGGAATGCTCACTATAGGTCAGGAGCTTTAAAAACTATTTTGTGGTGTAAGTTCACCAACTTTTTAGCCAGGCTTTGAGTCAGGCACAATTAGTAGCACTATTTGAAAGATGAGAAGCTTGAGTTGCAGAGAAATTTGTAAGGAACACATAGTTCCTATTACGACAAGTTCTTCTTCCTGACGGAAAGACAGGAATCTGACATCAAAGCCCTTGTTCCTATCTGCTATGCCTTACTGCCTCTAACTGGCCAGTGATACTTCCTACTGTTTTTTTCCAATAGGAGATAAATTAAATAAATTGGAAAGATTTGGAATATAGCAAATAATTAGCTCATGTATTTATGGAACCTGCAGAGGTCTTTAGTTTTCTAGGGCACAGCACAAATGGCTTTCTTTTATCCAGCTCGTTTGGAAAATTCCAAGTCTAGCTGTGGAAATGAAAAAGAGTTCTCAGTCTACCAAAATGATTTTGTTCCCAATCTGATGTAGCCTGGTGTGATTTATGCCTTTGAAAAGGATGACCAACATGGTACATAACTGCCATGCCAATTTCAGCTAAATTACCTCTGCCCTTTTGCAGTTTCCCTGTGAAACTCTAATTTGGCTTGTGAAATCAAGTTGTTTTAACAGCAATGCTTTTTCTCTTTTTAGAAGTTTTCTATAAAATGGTAAAAATGTTTATTTTTAGTTTTAAATATAGGTTATGGAGTGAGATATCATTCTTTTTAAAATCAGAAATGACTAAAATCTGAATTTTGAAATTATAGGGGGAAATATATCACCCCAGCAAAGCACTATGCAGAAAATAATGCACCACAAGATTTAAAATATAAGCTATCTGTTTAACCTATCTGCCATTCAAAGGCAGGAGTGGCAAGATGGTGGAAAGAGGTCAAGTGAGCAGAAAATGAAGAGCAAATCACAATATTGGAGGATCAGAAGAATTGGAAGGGGAATGACATGATTTTAAGTGGGTTCCGATTGCCTTTGCGTGAATATTAACAACATCCTTATAATGATTGTAAAGATGCTTAATGATGTGATCTCCTGCTTAGATCTCTAACTTTACCCCTGGTTAGACTCCTACATAAACCTTATGCCAGTTATACTGAATATTGTCTGAATCCTTAAAAATTACCTTACGATTTGTGCCTCTGGAAATCCTCATGTTCTGTTTCCTGCTTCTGTGAAGATCTGGACAACCTGATTCACAACCTTATTTATTTTTATGACATATTTTAGCCTTTGGTCCAGATTGCTGGTCTGTAAGGACATCACTGATTGGCCCAGATTCTAAAGAGTTACTTATTTTACTTTCTGAAAGTTCATATAATCACTTGCTTTCCTCTTTTTATTTTAGAGTCTCTCTCTCTCTCTCTCACTCTCTCTCTATATATATAGTCTATACATACATATAGACTTATATATATATGTGTGTGTGTGTGTGTGTGTGTGTTCCAAAATGCCTTCGAAGAAAGAAATGCATTCTATAAGACTTTAGGTAGATTTTTTATTTTTTTTGAACAGAGTCTTACTTTGTTGCCCAGGCTGGAGTGCAGTGGCACGATGTGGGCTCACTGCAACCTCCATCTCCCAGGTTGAAGCAATTCTCCAGTCTCAGCCTCCTGAGTAGCTAGTATTACAGGCCTGCGCCACCACGCTCAGCTAATTTTTGTATTTTTAGTAGAGATAAGGTCTCGCCATGTTGGCCAGGCTGGTCTCAAACTACTCTTGACCTCAAGTGATCCACCTGTCTTGGCCTCCCAAAGTGCTGGGATTACAGGCATGAGCCATTGCGCCTGGCACCTTTGGGTAGTTTTTGTTGTTATTTTGTTTTACCCCATTTCTCAGTACAAAATGTGAGGCATGTGAGTCCTCTTAACTGGAGCATGTGTGTGGAGGGGAACATTTTGTTGTTTAGTGCCAAAATGAGATAGATAGAAATTTAAAGAATGTGACATTTGTGAAATGTTCTCCGTAAAAAAAGAACAGGTACTTATCAGCCCCGGACTAGAGGAAGACACCATGCACTGCTGGCTGCTGTGGGGGAGATAAAACTGGCAGGGCACTGAGCACAAGCCTAAAAAAATAAAAGTGTGCCTTATTTTGTGTGTGTGTGTCGGGGGGGAGGTGATTGTATATATGAGATGTGTGCTTGGGGGGTGTGGTTTTGTATGTGTGCACATGTGTGTAGTGTAATGTGTGGTAGGTGATGTGTGGTGTGGGTGTTTGTATGTGATGAGTGAAAGTGGTGTGACTATGATGTATTATGTGTGGTGTATGTGTATATGTGCCTATGTGGAGTATGGTATATGGGGTGTGTGTGTGTGTGAGAGAGAGAGAGAGAGAGAGAGAACATGAGAGAGATAAAGGAAGAAACCTCTCAACTATGTTGTAAGCATTTAGTAAAATTACAAAAATAGCCATATTCTTGGTGCAGTTGTCTCCTGTGAAGGTCAGCAAAGGAGATGAGTTTTGCATAACGAAGATGTATAAGCCAGACCATGTGCAGCAGAGAGAAAGCCAGCATGTGAAATACTATCTTATCCTCATGACTACTATAGGCTCTGAAACATATTGGTGCTTAGAGACATTCTTAAAAACATTAATGAATGATGTAAACATTACAAATTGTGTTACAAACAAAAACTATTTTATTAAATACTTGTTCATTATCTTAAGGAGAGATAAAGAAAATAGTTTCAAGATTATAAGTGTAACAAATGTTTCTGTGAAAATTACTAAAGTCATTTTTGCTGATATAAAATTAGTCCTTCAGTTGTTGAGATTGAATTGAATTATTTTTACTGAGCATTATTAAAATTATTATTAAGGTTTTCTTCAGTAAATCAAACTATTTAATTTACGGACGCTCTCTAGGTGTTACTGTATAGTAATGATATTCTGCAGGCAATTATGTAGTAAAAGATTCCGAGCATGTTTGTGATGTGTTTGCTTCCTGACCCTTGGCTTTATTTAGTTAATATTCTTTTGTTCTTTCATTCATTTAACTTCATTCATTCATTCATTCATTCATTCATGCAAACGCTACTTATTGAGAGATTTCTACATGTCAAGCATTATTTTAGGTGTTAAGGGACATGATAGTGAACAAAACCAGCAAAACTGTCTGCTCTTATGGATTTCACATTCATGTGGTTGCAAATGCAAGAAATCAATACAAGCAAGTGTTAACACAAATTGGAAAAGTCAAAAAAGAAGAGGGTGGTGACTAAAGGAACCAAAAGACTGAAGTAAAATTTGGTCTGATAAAATTTCTGGAACCCACTAAGGGAAAATTAGTCAATATTCTCTGTTTTTTTTTTTTTTTTTCCCTCCTATCCTCTAAGAGTTTTATCTGTTTTTTCTATACTTTCTTTCTAAAGGCTAGACTTTTGTGCCCTGTAGATAACCACTAATGTGATCCAGTCACATCCAAAAACATTTTAATCTCATTTTTGCTTCAGACTCTAAGAATAAGTTTTCTGATTGCACTAGGTTGTGGTCAACTTCTGTCACAACTGTGACAGATTGGGGACATAATTAAACGTACTAAATGGTTGCCACCAATATAATCTTATGAATGAGTGAAAATTTTTAAAAAGAGTAAAACTGTAGAGAATGCTGAAATCTCTTTTGATACTCAGGGTGTCCTTATCGCTTTATGTCTGTTCTGGTTCCCTCTATGTCCAGTAGAAAGTATTCCCCTTTGGGATTTTAACTCCTGTATGTCTATGTGTGGACACTTACCTGTTCTACAGTTTAAAGCAATATAGTTGGCTATTTATTTTTGATTGGTAAACGGGTTTGTAAGATTTAAAGCAATAAAGAACATAACAGAGAAGAACACGAGCTGGTTTAACTACTCATATATAAACTATTTCAAATATCTTTACATATTCAACATAATATCAAGGAAAAAAGTAACTGATCTATGTTCCTATGAATTGAGGGATATCACCTGGCCATTTTGAGCTTTCATTTATTAATACCTATAAAACTTTCATTATGGAATACATATTTATGTGACACATTCTATCTGATGTTGTCCAGGTCCTGAGGGGGAAAATTATTTTCTTGCTTCCTTGACAGGGTTTTTGCAAGGATCAGAAAAAAAGAAGCAGTATCAAACGACAAAAGCAATGTATAAAGTGCCTAAAAATGGAAGTGATCACTATTAAAGAAGATCATGCTTTTAAGAGAGCATCACAAACTCTAAAATGTGGCTAAGTTTGCAACACATATGTCAGACTTTCTGGGAGATTACTCAGAGGTGTCTGGGTCAGTACCAGCTAGCCATCTGGTGGAATCTAAAGGAATTAGAAGATAAAAATCCATTTTTCCTGCTGCATTTATTTGAGCAGGGTGGTTTTATCATGCATATCCTGTACCATGCTTTGTATTTACAAGGCTTGCTGACTATCACTGCAGTGCAGTGCCCCCAGGACACCATCAATGCTTCCCTAGGGAAAACCTGAACAACAGTTCAAGCTTTGAGAGTTTGTTCACCAATGGAAAGGGGTTGCAGGAGCCCAGTAGGTATCCACCGCCAATTTGAGGCGGTTGCGTTTGTATTCTCCTTCTCACCCACTGAGTTCATTCTTCTTATAAATAATAGTACTTCCTCTAACTTTGTAGTTCTTCTTCTCCAAAAAGAACATCTGGACATTCTTTGCTGAAAAATACACAGCATACCTCTCCTGAGAATATTTTTCATCTAAAAATGTAATGTTTTAAATCAGGTAAAATTAAAGAGTAGGATTAAATATCATAGCTTGATCTCCTAGACTGGGAAGCACATGGTGTTGCTTTAAACTTGGATGCCAGAGCTGAATTTTTCCAACAAGTGACAAATAGCAATTAGAATGTAAGCAAATGAAGCATACAAATTAAATGAAAATACTCTTCTCTTTAGTCCACTCTGTCTCTGTTTTGCCTTAGAACCCAACTGCCATGTATCATACTTACTGATCACTGTTTGTTTCTTTGAACTGAAGCCAAAGGTCACACCTTGTAGGAATCTTTCCATGATTCCCTCCCTCTATACTTCCGCTCTTCAACTCATGATCTTTCACACCTAGCATAGTTCTTGGCATATGGTAGGCAATTTTGATATGTAGTTAAATGAATGAATTGGGCTTATAATACTGTGGTAGGCAGAATAATGCCTCATCAGTATGTCTATATCCTAATCTCCAGAACCTGTAAACATTTTAGTTTGCATGGCAAGGGGGAAATAATAATGCAGGTGGAATTAAGGTTTCTCTTCAGATGACCTTGAGATGGTGATGTTGTCTCTGATTACGTATGAACCCAATGTAATCTCAAGGGTTTTATAAGTGAAAGAAAGACACAAGACAGTGTGATGATGCAGCATGCAGAAGTCCCTACTGGCTGTTACTGACTTAGAAAATGGAAGATGGTCAGGAGCCAAGAATGAGGACACCTTCTAGGAGCTGGAAAAGACAAGGAAACATTTTGTTTGTTGTGCAAGAGCAATGCTGCCTTTCTAATATCTTGATTTTAGCCCAGTGAGATCTGTTTCAGGCTTCTGCTCTCTAGAATTGTTGAGATCATTTTTTGTTTCTTGAGATAGAATCTCACTCTGTCGCCAGGCTGGAGTGCAGTGGCCCATGATCTTGTCTCACTGTACCCTCCACCTCCCAGGTTCAACTGATTCTCCTGCCTCAGCCTCCCAAGTTGCTGAGCCTACAGGCTAATTTTTGTATTTTTACTAGAGACGGGGTTTCACCATGTTAGCCAGGATGATCTTGATCTCCTGACCTCGTAATCCGCCCGCCTCAGCCTCCCAAAGTGCTGGAATTACAGGTGTGAGCCACCGTGCGTGGCCCAAATTGTATTGTTATACCCAAATTTGTGGTAATTTGCTATGCAGCAATAGAAAACCAGTATAGATACCGTAATATAGACTTTTTTGTTTGTTTCCTACTTTTCTGCTGAAGCCAGTGGTGAAGTCATGGGCAGGATCTTTCAATATCGGAGGAAGTATAACCATAATATTTCCTGATTGAATGTACTTCTTGAAAGTTTAGTAATGAAAATGCATTGAGTTTAGAGATTGCACGGCTCTGAATCCTAGCCGAACACAAGACTTTGTGACCTTGGGTAAATCACTAAACTGTACTGAATGTTTTTATCTGTTTAATGGAGACCATAATATACACTTTCAAGGGGCACTGTGAACATTAAATGATCTGCTAAAGGTCACTGTACACAGTCAAAGTAAAATAAATGCGCTATAGCAGAGAGAATCATTTTGAATGGTGAATGAAGAATGTAATAAGGCATAAGCACCAAATGTGTGTTGAGAATTGTGATATTTCTGGGGGGTGTTAGAGCTGACATTGGCCTTGCATGAAGGGAAAGGTTCACACATGTGGACACAGCACAGAAAGGGCACTCCAGGCTGTTCAACCTGTGTTCAGGGTAAGACATGAAGAGCAGCCCAGAGCAGCGGCTGGTGTCACCACCTGGTGGCCACAAGGGTGATGCTGGAACCAGAAGGCTTTGGATTGCCTGGTTCCACAATTTCCAGAGGTTGGCAGTTTAGGATCATTATTCAAACCCTTTGTGCCTCTGATTACTCAAATATAAAAAGACAGGAAGCTCTGGCAATTTAATGTGTCAGGACATCTAAAGCACAAGAGCAGAGTATTTATACAAATCCAGTAAAAATTAGCTAATGTTGGTGTTATTTACTGCATGTGGAGAAGTGAGTATGGGGAAGGTGTTATGGAATATTTTCAGCCTGGATCACTTGAGCAGTAGCCTCTTCAAACCCATGGAAAATGTCTTGTATGGAGGAATTTCATGCACTCTTACAGGAGTGGGCAAGAGAGTTCAACTACAGTTGAAGTTCAATGAGGATAGAAATTAGATTTTACTATTGTAATTCACCAATGTATCCTCAGCACTCAATGTCTTGCCAATAGAGGTACTCTAAATATTTCCTGATTGAACGTACTTGTCTGAAGTTTAGGCTATAGCCTAAAGTAGCTTATCAGTCCTATTATTTGCATAAACTAGGGTGTAATCAGTGTGAATGAAACACTTGAAGCCCATTACATCAAGCCAGATAGACCATAGTTTAAATCATCCAGGGATAGGAGTCTATATTTCTCCTCTGCTTGCTTGTATGACATTCAAACTCACTTGCTCTCAGGTTCTACCTTTATGAAATGATGAATCTGTGGGTTGTGTTCTATTTTAGTCTGTTACTTTGCATGGTTTTATAAATTAATAATAATACCAAATTATGTAAATCCCAGTCTAGATTCTATCTTTCTATTTTATAATCTATATAACTTACCTACCATATTTGCTAGGAGTGTAACTAAATGTTAATGAAACATCAAGAGTTCAGTCTAGGTCCTGTTGCTTGCTTCACAGAAAGCCAATCACTGAAACAACAAGTATTGCCAGGGAAAGCGGCTTTATTTGGATGCTGCAGCCAAGGAGAATGGGACGTCACTCAAAAATCCATCTTCTCAATGGACTAAAATTAGAGGTAGCAAAAGAAGGGAAGAAACGTAACTAAGTATGGGAAAATGGGAATTAGGAGAGGATTAGGAAGAGAAGGTGGTCAATAGGCAGCAGCAGATTACTTATGCAACCATAATCGGCGAGGGGTCTGAGTCTGACATCTCATTGTCCAGGTATAGTTATCTGGTGAGTTGAGTTCCTTGAAACTGTCTTGGAAGCCTGATAGTTGGTTTCCTGACAAAGGAACTCAGATAAGAAAAAATGTAAGCTTCTTCAGTTTTAAGACTGGGAGGGTCAACTTTTTTCTTTATTTTTTTTTTTCAAAAGAAACCATAAACATCAGTTTTATGGGACAATTGGGCCAGTTTCACAAACATTATAACATATAAGCAAAGTGTATGAGACAGGTACTGGTCCATAACCAATGTTCAATGAGCCCCTCCTTATTTCTCAGCCTTAGTAATGTTTAAGTGATTTTCTTCCATAAGTTCCAGGCATAAAGTGTTATCCACAGTCCTGACAGAAGAGTAAGATGTCTCGTTGAATCTATTCCCTGGTTTATGTCTCCCACACTATTCTTATTTAAATGGAATTATCCTGTTATCACATTACCATTTTACAGATAAACTCTATGTAATATAAACACCATGCAGAGCATTATAGCCATGCTAAAATATCATTTTTCCTGGGAAATAATATCAGTATCAAGGTGTACGGCAAGAAAATATAAATCTTTCTTTCAACAGGCTGAGAATTAAAAAAAGAGTAATGATTCCGTACAATAATAGTATAAGAAAAATGAAGGTGGATATTTAGGTAGTGTTGATTAGAAAGCAGAAAACAATCATTTGCCACAGTGACTGATTTATGGTTTCCTCTTAGTGCACGTGTTGAGGTTATTTCCTCCAGAAGGAAACTGTAGACAAATTCATAATTTATAATATTTAGGAATACACTTGTGATAAAGTAGCTAGTGTTAACAGGAGAACAGCTATTCCAAGGATTATGCTACTGTTTTTAGGATGTTGATGGTCCTATTTTTATGATCATTAATAATTTTAATACTAGTCAATAAATCTCATTTTCAAACTAATAGCTGCATGAAGCATCATAGGTATAGTAAAAAGAATTAGGGAGGCTGGATTTGAGACAAGCTTCTTTGCGCTCTGGCAATGGAATTCTTTCCCCTAATTCTGTGAACTTCACTTACCGTATCGATAAAATTTGTAAAACATAGTGTAATATGTGAAAGCACTGTAAAAATGATAAAGTGACATAGCATAACCATTGATTTTTGAATGTTAGTTGAATAATACTACAGTATAGTCATTGTCAAATCTATGAAAAATATATGTATATGTGTTATGATATCCAAAGAGTAAGATCTTTTTAAATATTAACCACAGGCATGAATTTCAGTGGTTGATTGGTTGGTTGGCTGTTTTTTTGGTGTGTGTAATTTTCCCAGTTACTCCACCCAACACTCCCTGTTCTCTAGTATAATGACTCTCAGATATTCATTTGGGCCTAACACAAGATTAGCTGTTTTATATTGCTTGTGCAAAATTTTCTAAACCATGTTATTTTAAAAAGATTAAAAATAAGTCTATTAAGAAAATTAAAGTTATCAAATTAGATTAATAAACAGACATCAACTTGAAACATCCTCTACCACCTAATCTGCCCATGACTGTAGAAAGTGTAATTTTTGTGGAGCCTCACAACATTGTAGATAAGTAACTTTTTCATCCCAATTGGTTATTTAGATTTGTTTTTCTATCTAGAAAGTCTGGGTTTTAGGCCTTTGTCCTAAACATTTTACACAACTTTAAAACTGAATATCTTTAGTCTTAACGAAACCTGAATGACTGTGTAATGAATTCCTATATATTTCTACCATTTCACTAAGAGTAAGGTATCATTGAAGAATGAATTTCCTGATCATGACAATTACTGCCACAATCTCATATTCAGACACTCTGTGGTGACCCATTTCTGGGTTGGAAATCCAGAACAGAGTATGAATCGTATAAATACACACGATTTCAAGCTTAAGGAGGTTTTATCCCAACTTCATTGGGATGGGAAGCATGAAGGAGGAGTTAATCAGCCTCTAACCATTTTCTTGAAAGTGAAAAATTTGATTGCCCCAATTAGAAATGAGGTTGTCATGGGTGTTATTTTTCTGATTTATTGCCTGTCAATGGCAGACACCAACAATAGACTTTGAATTCTTGAAATATAATACAGATAGCCCCTCTTACCTTTTAAGTTGGAAAGAATGTATTTTTCTTCCCTAGAAAAGAGTATGCTGTTTAGTATTGTGCATGTGTGACTGTGCATATCCAAACATACTTGTTCACGTGTTGATTGTGGGAACTGGTTGACATGTATCATCTAATTTAAAATTCACAACAATAGGAAGGATTATATTTCCTATGTAGTTTATTGTAAAAGACAGTTAATAAATGAGATAAGTTGAATCAATATCCATAGCTATCTGATTCAAAATACTGCACATACGTTTTTGTGTGTTTGTGCATGAGGGATATATGTATTTGCATGTACACTTAAAAAAATGATTGCAGCATATTGCTAATCCAGATCTTGTCAGGAGTCCACCTATAGTACTATGCATAATTTTCCTCTGTCAGTTTGTATCATTGGCCAAAATCTAACAGATGTTTCTAAGAGTAAAAGCACAGGGAAATAACATTGTTATCATTGATGAAGTACACGTGCTCACACAGCTATCTTTATTTCATGCCTGTGAAGTTGATCAGCCACATTTCTAGTTTGGGAGTCAGGTATGCCTATTCTTATACCTTTTATATTAATAAAACACCATTTTGAAGTTTTGGGTTGACATTAAAAAAATGTACCTCAACCTAAAACTGACATCCAATGTCCTTGCACATTTTTTTGAAAACATTATCCTTTCCACAGCAAATATCTTAACTTTAAAAAAAATTAATTTATCATAAATGGAAAGTTTTATTTCTGGATTGATATTCAATTCTGTTCTATTTTTCCATATGCTTATAGTATACTAATACTATACCCTATTGATTACTGTAACTTTATGGTGAGTTTTAAAATCAGGTAGTATAAGTCCTTTAGTATTACTTTTTTCCTGAGTTTTTCTGGCTATTTAAAGGCCTTTGCATCTTCAGGTAAATTTTAGGTGAGTTTATGAATTTTAACAACAAAAAAATTCTGCTTGGATTGTGACAGACATTGAATTGAATCTATAGATCAATTTAGGGGTGAATTGCTATCTTTATAATATTGAGTCTTCCACTTAATGAAAATGCAATGGCGTTCATTTATTTGGAACAATTATCTCACCAATACTTGGTAGTTTTAATTGGATATGCCTTGAAGTTATTTTATTAAATGTATTCCTCAGTATTCTATATTTTTGTTATTATAAAATACATTATTTTCATAATTTCATATTTAAATTATTTGTCATTAGTACATAAAATACAATTTATTGATCTTACATCTTGCAACCTTGCTAAACTTCTTTATTAGTTCTAGTAGTTTTTAATGTAGATTTGTTAGGATATTCTACATAATGATATTATCAGGGAATAAAAACAGTTTTACATCTTCCTTTCTTAGTAGAATGACATTAATGTTTGTTCTGATTGATGGATTGATTGTTTCATTAATAGATTTGCCTTATAATACTGGCGAGAACACCTGTACAATATTGAGTATCTTTCTGTGTATTTGTAGTTTTATTGTGGATTTATTATTCAGAAATGTGTTATTTGATACCTAAGAATTTGGATATTTCCCCTCTCTTATTGATTTCTAGTTTAATTACATTATGTACATAAATAATATATTACATTAATTTGAATCACTCAAATTTGTTAAAGTTTCCATTAGGATATGTCTGTTTTGGTGAATGTTCCACATCTACTTGAAAAAAAAAATAACATTCGTGTGTTTGGGTGGAATGTTCTATAAATATCCATTAAATCCAGTTGGTTGATAATGTTGTTCTAAATTCTTGCTGGTTTTCTATCCTTTTATCATTTACAGATAAATGTTGAAGTTCTCTATTGTGAATTTGTATGTTTCTTCTTACTCTTTTGTTAGATTTTTCCATTTATAAAACCCTTTGTTAGACATATCTCCATTTGAGACTGTTGTGTCTTTTAGGTGAACTGATCATTTTATCCTTACATACTATCTCTTTTTGTTTTGTTAGTTTTCTTTGTTCTAATATCTGTTTTGTCTCCAGCTTACTATTGATTTGTTTTTGCATGGTATAACTTTTTTCCATGTTTCTAATTGTAGCCTATCCATATCATGTTCTTAAAGTGGGTTTATTTTAGATGGCATTGGGTTATTACCTTTTAATCCATTATCCAAATCTAGTCTCTTTTATTGGTGTTTTAATACCACTTACATTTAATGTAATTAATGATATATTTAGATTTCAGTCTACTTTTTCTTATTTACCTTCTGTTAGTTCCCTCTGCTTTTTATTTCTCTTTTTTCCCTTCCTCTTTCTGCCTTCTGTTTGGGTTATTTAAACATGTATACAAAGCATTCACTATAATTCATCTAGTTTCAAGATTATTTATTCATTTATTTACACTAGTCTTTTTACACTAATTTGTTGTTCTAGGAATTAAAAGTTTACAAACTAAACTTTTATAGTCTTCTTAGAATTAACACACTCCAATTTCAATTGAATATAGAAAGCACTTATTTGTACTTCCAAATGTATTCTATAATCAATTTGTCTATAAATTGTTTTACTTTTTTCTCCATAAAAATGCATGGTATTTTAATTGAAATTCTAACAATTTTAAATTAATTTCAGAAAAATTACATTTAATATGTTGAATTTTTCTTGATATGTGTTGACATTTGTTCAAGACCGCCTTTTCTTCAGGAATATTTTTAAGATTTTTGGGTGTTAAAGCTATTTCTTGTTAAATTTGTGTGTGGTTCTTTTATTTATCTCTATTCTATTTTATTTATCTCCATTCTATTCTATTCTATTCTATTCTATTCATTTTCTTTCCGTATATATTTATTTTCTGAATGTGCATAAAAGATACTGATCTTTTGAATATTATTTATAGCTCTAGCTAATTTACTAGATACCCTTTTTTCCCCCATAAATCTGCCAATTTTGTTGAGTTTTATTGGCACATTTATGTGCACATTTATACTATTTACATCAAAGGTGACATTACTTCTTCCTTTACAATTTTTATACTCCATTTTTGGTGCCTAATCACATTGCCTAACTTCTCTACAATGACATTGAATAGTTATAGAGATGGTGGCCTTCCTTATCTAGTTCCAGACAAAGCACAATAAGAGAAAAAGTAATGAAGAAGCTGCTGGTGTGTTACAATTAAGTCAGAACTCTTGTTTGCTGGAGTCCTACATCTCTATCTAATCTACATCTATGTCTACATCTACTGTGTCAAGGAAGTGTTTAAATGCTTTTTACAGGAATTGTCTGTTTAAAGCTTTTTCAGATTTTATTAAGATGGTTATATGTTTTTTTAGTACTTTATATTTAATTGACAATAAGTAAAAATTATTGTGTATATCACATACACTATGATGTTTATATGCATGTGTACATTGTAGAATGATGAAATCAAGCTAATTAACACATCTTTCACTTCACATACTTATTTGTGGTGTGAAAACTTAAAATCTATTCCCTTCTAATTTTTCAAATATACATTATTATTAACTACAGTCACTATGCTGTGCAATAGATTAGCAGTACTTATTCCTCCAGTCTAACTAAAACTTCGTACCCATTGACCAATGTCTCCCCTTTGCTTTTCACCCCACTACCCCAGCCTCTGGTAACCATCATTCTACTCCCAACCTCTACGAGTTCAACTTTTTTATATTTCAGATATAAGTGAGATCATGTGGCATTTGTGTTTCTGTGCCTGTCTTATTTTACTTAGTGTAATGTCCCCTGCATACATTTATGTTGATGCAAACGACAGAATTCCCTTTCCTTTTTGGGCTGAATAATGTTCCATTGTGTATATATATATTTTTTACCCATTAATCCATATTGAACACTTAGGTAGTTTCCGTATCTTGGCTGTTGTGAATAACACTGCAATGGACATAGGAGTGCACATATCTCTTTAGCATACTTATTCCAATTTGTTGGGATATATACCCAGAAGTGGGATTGCTGGATGATACGGTAATTCATTTCTTTTTTTTTTTTTTTTTTTGAGGAATCTTCATGTTTTCCAAAATGGCTGTACTGACTTACTTTCTCATCAACAGAGTGTAAGTGTTCCCTTTGCTTCACATCCTTGCCAACACTTGCCATCTTTCATCTTCGTGGTAATAGGCATTCTAACAGGGTAAGATGATATCTCATTATTGTTTTTATAAATTGTATTTCCCTGATAATTTTTGTACTTAAGCATTTTTTTATATATCTGTTTGCCTTTTGTACATCTTTTCCTGAGAAATGTCTGTTCGTGTACTTTGCTCATTTTTAAATAGGGTTATTTGCTTTCTTGTTATTGAGTAATCTGAGTCTCTTATATATTTTAGATATTAACTCCTCAAGAGAGGAGTTATATGTCATTTTTTCTCCCAATCTGTGGATCGTCTCTTCATTCTATGTATTTGTTTCATTTGCTGTGCAGAAGCTGTTTAGTTTGATGTAATCCCATTTATCTATTTTTATTTTTGTTGCCTGTGCTTTTGTGGTCATAATACATAAATCACTCCCTAAACCGATGCCATGGCTATTTGGGCCCTTTTTTGGTTCCATATAAATTTTACATTATTTTTTCTAGTTCTGTGAAGAATATCATTGGTAGTTTGATAGGAATAACATTGAATCTGTAAATCCCTTTGGGCGGTATAGCCCTTTTAACGATATTGATTTTTCCTATTAATGAGCATGGGATGTTTTTCCATTTGTTTGTGTCTTCTCTGATTTCTTTGAGCAGTGTTTTGTAATTCTCATTGTAGAGGTCTTTCACCTTCCTGGTTAACTGTATTCCTAGGTAGTGCGTGTGTGTGTGGTGCATGTGTGTATGTGTGTGTGTGGCAATTGTGAATGGGATTTCCTTTCTGATTTAGCTCTCAGTTTAGGTGTTGTTGGTGTATACGAATGCTAGTGCTTTCTGTATGTTGATCTTATATCCTGCGACTTTGCTGAAGTTGTTTATCAGCTGAAGTTGATATGGACTTTAATGATAAAAAATTCCTCCAATATATGATAAAATCTAGACAATAGGTTTTATTATATTTTTTAAGATTGTATATGTTTCTTTTTTATTTCCTGTTTGATCAGAGTATTTAAAATATTGTATTATTAAATGCAAAGCATTTTTTAAATTTTGTCGTTAATTTCTAGTTATATGTGATTTGTGATTAGATACATTTATATTATTAATTTTCTTATTATGTGTCAAGTTTTTCCTTATTACCTTCTTAATCATGTTCTTTTAATCTTCTATATCTTTACTAATTTTTGTTGATTTTATTTGTCTTGGATTTAGAATATGTGTTTTAGATTCTGCATTTTAGCATGTTTCTCTCTAAAGCATTTTTTAGTTTTATTTTCTCTTACAAGCTGATTTTTATTTTTTCTTGCAGCTCTGTATTTTCTTCCTCATAAATATTTTTGCTGTATTTTTGAGGTTATAGACATTAATAGCTGATTTTTTTGAGTATTAAAGTTTTTAATATTATAAAGTGAACTAGAATCTATTATGATTTTATTCTGAAAGTAATCTCACTAGACACTAATATTTTATCCTTCACTCTCCTCCTACTTACTCTTCCATAGTTCATCGTTGTCACTTTTGTATGTTTAGCCTTTCTTGATTTCATTGTTTTATGTTTGTCTCGAGTGTTCTGCAAAGAGTGAGGAAGCCTTTCTAACTTTTTAAATATTATCAGTACATTTGGCTTCAGTTCTCTTGTGGTTGTTTTATTTCTATTTTATTTTTTCTATCACTTTTTTATCATTTAAATTTCATGCTTTCGTTCAAATGTTCAAATTTTTATACTTACTTTTGTATGTAATCTTCTCATTTCTGTCCCCTAAATTTGGATACAGTATATCGATTCCCTGCTGTTAGCTATAATGAACTTTACCAGCTAACTCTTCTTCCTCTTTTCTCCTTTTCCTCCAAGATTTAATGTGAAGTAGAAATCTTTTATACCCATAGTTTTGTAGTTTGACTCTATCTTCATTATGAGACATATGCTATTCACATACTATACCTTTTCCATTATAATGTTCATTTTATTTTATTTCAGTTTACCAGAAAACATGTTAATTTACTACTCATGACTAAGTTTTTATGTTGCTGTCCTTCCATTTTTTTTTTTTTTAATTATCTGCAGCTTGCTTTCTAATAGATATTTCTCTTTTTAAATTAGCTCTTTAGTATTTGGTTGGCTAAATATCATCTTATTGCAAAGCAAAAACTGAATCTAAATTTTCACAAAAATTTGCTAACCCCAGTAGTGATTCCTGTATCTGATGTTATATGGATTTTTATTGAGGAGAATTTCACTAGAATGGAAAGTTTTTTCTCTACACCCGAGTGTGATATCATTACTCCTTGGTATCCACTCTTAATTTCCTTTCTAAGTTGAAGCTTGTCTTTTACTTGTGAACACTTTCATCACTGCGACTTGCCCTCACTCTTTTCTCCCTTTGCCTCTTTTTAGCATTTCTCTTCAGGGTTTAGCTAAGTGCCACATGTGTTTGCAAAAGTCTAAATCTTGGGAATACTCGGATATTTCTGCCTATGCAGGTGATTGCCTTTTTTGTTGATTGCTTCTGGTGTGCTTTTTTTGCTGCCACTCTCCATGAAACATTAGTTGTTCAAGTTATGAATTCTTGGAGGAAGATGCTATGTGAAATTTAACTTTACCATCTTTAGCTGCAATATTAATTCCACTTGATCACACAAATCTTGCTTTCATATTTGTATTGACTGTATCTCCTCTATGGTTTAACTTATGCATGTAAGGAATAGCAGTTCTGCCACTGCCTGTAGAGAGATGACAGTGTTCTTGATCTGAGTGTTTTCAAGTCAGAATTATTTTTATATTTCTTTTCTAAAGACATAATACAATATTTATCATTTAATAAATACTTTACAATGTATTAAAATATCTCCACCATTACTTGAGAAAATGATGTATCATGGAGATAATTATATCCCAATATGGAAATAAAGAAGTATGGATATTCTTGAGGCATAAAAATATGGGTAGGACATAAGTGGTCACAAATATTAAAGTGTTTCCTTTTCTACTTACATTATAGTGTGAAAAAGTTAGTCTAGTACTAGATAAGTAAGAGTCAAATAAGACAATGATTAGGAAGATAGTGTCTGGGAAGCCAACATTCAACTAGCTACTGGACTATGAATTAACCTAAGCCAAATTTCCCAATGCTTTAATAGTAAATTGATACTCTATCAAACAATTATATCTTATTAATAAGGCAGCATCACTACAACTGAAAAAATATGCAAGAGTAAAATGAATCATTTGTGACTTTCTGATAAAAACATATTCTGCTTATCTTTAGAAGAAAACAAATTGATCTGCAGTCCAATTACCTTAGCAAAATAAATTTTAAAGTTAGATTTGGAATCAGCTAACAATTGAGATTTGCCTTTCAAAATAATTTGTGTTAGGAATTCAAAGTATATTATTTTATATAAGTTTAAACACAATTTGAGTCATCTGCCAAATTTTACCTCAAAGATGGGGTAATTCATTGAACCTTTTGTGATTTGAAATATTGTTTTTTATCTTTTCTCAGATTAATGAAAATCATGAGAACTGCTTTATCGAACACCAATTTTTGCCAGCCTAACCATTACATATACATATAACCAAATATGTACACGTACTGTGTATATTACATGTACATAATCTTCACAAAAAATACTTGCAATAAAATATTAACAAACCCATTTTACATGTGAAAAATAGGCTCAACAAGATTTGTTACATTTCCCTCAGTTAAAGAGCTCATATTCTGCAGAGGCGATAACCAAACCTGTTCTGTCTATTCTACATCTTTCTGATGCTGCTCTACCTTTTCAAACTTCAGTATAAATAAGAGTTAGCAATTATATTTATATAGATATTTGCAGTGTGTGAAGGAGGTGAGAAAACATTTACGTTAATCTAGAATGATCTCATTGACTTTTACTTTCAAGCACCTGTAGTGCCTGGGATGTTCTCATGCAATTAGCTTTTGTCAATACATCTTTTTTTCATATAGACCTGAAGATAATGATGGATTATTTTTTCAGTTAAAAATCTAATGTCTAATGTCTAATCATGAATCTACATTCTTTTAAGATACATGAAATAATATAATGAGATATGCATACAACACTACCAGTAATAAACCTGAGATACGGTAAAGTTAGTGCAATAAATTGTTCATAAATGTGTCTCTACGGAAGAATAAAAGGTACAAAGAAAGACAATAGTAGGTGTACAAAAGATGCCCTTAACAGTCTTGTTTCAAAGTCCAGACCCTTTTGAGTAGTAAATAATTATAAATAACCTCCTATTTGAAAATAACAATTAGTTAGCTAGGACTTATTATTTACAATTTTTAGACTATTCCATCAATTTATCCTTTTACAGTGCTTTCCAATGTGTCTGCTAAAATATTTAGTGTTTTCCTTACTTCTTTTATTGTCTCTCAATATCAATACCCCTTAATATGCTAATACCTTCTCTTCTATTTTCTTCAGAAGCTGATTCTCAGAGGAATGATACACGTTCATTATCTTCATCTTACTCAATTCCTATTCACTTTTCAACAGACTGAGATATGAAATCCATGTAAACTACCATTTTCTCAAAGTTATCAGGGCCTGATACCACTCTACTTTCCCTGACAATTGTTTTCACAACCCTGGAATTTCCTTCCTCCTCTTTTTATATTGCCACAAATTCTTTCACCACTCAACTAGAACACTCATTTTCATAGATCAAGAAACTTAATTCAATCATCAACTTGTCATTGGTTCGATGTGTCTTTTAGGGTAAACAAAATTTTATTAAGTAGTAAGAAATTACTTGCTCAAGGGACATTCATTCTCTATTGTCCAAAAACTCCGAGTCCTAATTTGTTTGCTCTTCTAGTCACCTCTAATGACAGCCCTATTGATATTTAGCTTAGATGGCACTTTCCCTTGTTTAATTGAGCTGAAATATATTAGAGAGAAAAAAACACACAAATCATGGACAAGTCAGAATTTAAAGTTGTTCCTAAAATGACAGGACAATTATGGTAAAAATAGGCCAGGTGTACTGGCTCACACCTGTTATCCCAGTGCTTTGGGAGGCCAAGGCAGATGGACCACTTGAGATTCAGAATTTGAGAGTAACCTGGCCAAGATGGTGAAACCCCATCTCTATTTAAAAAACACAAAAATTAGCTGGGTGTTGCGGTATGCACCTGTAATCCCAGCTACTTGGGAGGCTGAGGCAGGAAAATCGCTTGAACCTGGGAGGCGGAGGTTGCAGTGAGCCAGTATCACACCACTGCACTCCAACTTGGGCAGCAAAGTGAGACTCCATCTCAAAAAAAAAAAAAAAAAATATATATATATATACACACACACACACACACACACACATATATATATGATAAAATAAGAAAGAACATATTTTATATCACAAGGTAAGTTAGTTACAGTAAATTGCAAGTGCAGATGAAATAGTTATCAAGGAGCTTAAGTACTGGATGTGAGAGAAACTCCAGCTTTATTTACAGTGAACATTGTAAATGAATAGACATTTTCTGTATTGTAAAATTTGTGTAAGCATATTTTCCCTATTTATAATTCAGTATTTTTGTATTAAGGTACATTGATTAATGATAATATACTTTCTACTTTAATTATAAAGATGTATAATTTCTTTTTCTTTTTCTCTTTTTTCTATCCAATGTTTATTTTAAGTTCAGGGGTATGTGTGCAGGATGTGCATGTTTATTACATAAGTAAACATGTGCCATGGTGGTTTGCTGCACAGCACATCCCATCAACCAGGTATTAAGCCCAGTGTCCACTAGCTATTCTTCCTGATGCTCTTCCTCCCCTCAGCCCCATCCTCTGACAGGCCCTAGTTTGTGTTTTTCCTTGACATATGTCAATGTATTCTCATCATTTAGCTCCCACTTACAAGTTAGAACATTTATTTTTTCTGTTTCTGGGTTAGTTTGCTTAGGATAATGTCCTCCAGTTCCATCCATGTTCCTGCAAAGGACATTATCTCATTCCTTTTCATTGCTGCATAGTATTCCATGGTGTATATGTACCATATTTTCTTTATCCCGTCTGTTACTGATGGGCATTTGGGTTGATTCCATGTCTTTGGTATTGTGAATAGTGCTGCAATGAATATACACATGCATATATCTTTATAATAATAGAAAATTTATATTCTTTTGGGTATATACCCAGTAATGAGATTGCTTGGCTGAATGGCATTTCTGCTTCTAGGTCTCTGAGGAATCACCACACTGTCTTCCACAATGGTTGAACTAATTTACACTCCAACCGACAGTGTAAAAGCTTCCTTTTTTCTTCACAACCATGGCAGCATATGCTGTTTCTTGACTTTTCAATAATCGCCATTCTGACTGGTATGACGTGGTATCTTATTATGGTTTTGATATGCCTTTCTCTAAAGATTAGTGAGGTTGAACTTTAAAGCCAGAGTGCCCCTTTTTCTCCAAATGACCGCAACTCCTCTCCAGCAAAGATTCAGAACTGAACTGAGGCTGAGATGGTTGAAATGAAGCAGGCTTCAGAATGTGGATAAAAACAAACTTTGCTTTGCTAAAGGAATCTATTTTAATCCAATGCAAAGAAGCTAAGAATCATGATAAAACAATGCAGGAGCTGAAAGCCAAAAACAGCTGGAATATAGAGGAACATGACCACCCTGACAGAGCTGAAAGACACACTGCAAGAACTTCACAGTGCAATCACAAGTATTAATAGCAGACGAGACCAAGAACCTCAGAGCTTGAAGACTATCGGCCTGCAATAAGACAGACAGACAAAAATAGAGACATAAGAATAAAACAGAATGAACAAAATGTTTGGAAAACGTGGGATTATGTAAAGAGACGGAATCTACAACTAATTGGGGTACTTGAAAGAGAGGGGGAAATGGAAGTGACTTGGAAAATATACTTCAGGATATCATCAAGGAGATCTTCCTCACCTAACAAGACAAGCCAACATTCAAATTCAGAAAATGCAGCAAACCCCAGTAAGACGCTCCATGAGAAGATCATAATTATCAAATTCTCCAAGATCGAAATGAAAGAAAAAATGGCAGCCAGAGAGAAAGGCCAGGTCACCTACAAAGGGAAGCGTATCAGACTACAGAGGACCTCTAGGGGGAAACCCTATAAACTAGAAGAGATTGGGGGGCCAATATTCAACATTCTTAAAGAAAAGAATTTTCAACCTAGAATTTCACATATGGCCAAACTAAGCTTCATGATAAGAACTTTTTCAGACAAGTAAATGCTGAGGGAATTTATTACCACCAGACCTGCCTTACCAGAGCTCCTGAAGGAAGCACTAAATATGGACAGGAGAAACCGCTACCAGTCACTACAAAAACACACTGAAGTATACAGACCAGTGACACTATGAAGCAACCACATCACATCTGCAAAATAACCAGCTCGCATCAGGATAACAGTATATATATATATATGGTTTTTTTTTTTTTTTTTTTTTTTTTTTTTACAGGATATCACTCTGTCACCCAGGCTGAGTGCAGTGGCACAATCATGGCTCACAGCAGCCTCGACCTGCCGGGGTCAAGCAATCCTCAGCTTGCCAAGTAGCTGGGGCTACAGGCACATGCTACCATGCCCAGCAAATTTTTGTACTTTTAGTACTTTTGACCAAATTTTTTGGTCAAATTTTTGACCAAAACAAATAGTTTCGGTCACACATGCATATATCTTTATAATAATATGCCTTAATATGTTGCACGGGCTGGTCTTGAACTCAAGTGATCTGCTCACCTCGGCTTCCCAAAGTGCTGGGATTACAGGCATGAGCCCCTGTGCCCAGAAAGATGTATAATTTCTAGTTGGCATTCTTATTGCTCTAATATTAATGAGTTTTTCATTATGGGAAAAATTAAAATTTTGACATTGTGATGGAGACTTCCTAAAGACCCAGAGCACTTCTGGATAGTATTATATTGAAAAAATATTTTGTAAATGATTATCCAGTGAATAGGATCTTATACTGTCTATGACTTGGGGATTAAACTCCAAGAGAGGGTTTGGTGAAATGTGCATTATTTTGTAGCTGAGGAGGTAGCAGCTTCATCATAGACCTGGTGCCCATGAATAGGTTATTAGCCAAAGACAATCATGCCTTTCAGCCTCCCCATAAGGTCCAGCTATTTACGAGTTACTCCATAATCCCATTTCTCTCTCATCAGCATTTTAAAAAATAAACTTTATATTAGGTTTGCAATTAGTTGCCTATAACATTACCGAGAAATCTGCAAGCAATTTATATATAGCTGCTACTTACCAGTGTAATCACATTTGCCTCTCTAGTGTAACATTTAAAAAAATGAAACAAATAGTTTTGGTCGCTTTCAATGTACTTTTAGTTTTCAGTTATTTATCTTTGTAACATATTTTATTGAAGCATAACAAGAATTTGGAAAAATTCACAAACATCAGAACATAGAATGTCACAGTAAATCACAACCTGCCCCTGACCCCATGATCCTTTCAGGTAATTAACTCCAAAGACAACCACATTCTTACCTGAAACCATAGATAGATTTTGCTTTTCCTTGATATTGTATTATTGGAATTATAAAATATGCATGCTTTTTGCCACTGGCTTCTTTCATAAAATGTTTGTGAATTTTATACAAATTTACATGTGTAGTTGTATTTTGTTTGTTTTCGCTTCCATAGGATACAAATATACATCAATTTATAAACTCACTTTATTGTATACAGAGTGTAAGTGATAATTGTAGAAAATGGCCTTTGTTGAGGGTATGTACACATTTATGATTGGTATGAGTGCAAATATGAGACATAGGGTATAAATATGTTCAATAGATACTATCAAAAAGTGTTGAGATGTGATTTTTTTTCTTCAATGAAACTCTCAACAGATTTAATTTTTTAAATTGTGGTAAAATATACATAATGTAAAATTTCTTATATTCAACTATTTTTATGTATACAATTTATTGGCATTAATTACACATACAATGTTGTGGAATCATTACTACTATCTTTTTCCAAAATGTCCTCACCTAAACAGAAACACTGTACCCATTAAACAATATCTTTCCATTTCTGCCTTTACCCGGTAATCTCTTGTATGTTCTTTTTCAATGAATTTGCCGTGTCTGTATAATTCATATAAGTGGTATCACATAATATTTTCCCAGGCAACTTACATCACTTAGCATATTTTCAGGGTTCACTCATGCTGTAGCATGTATCAGAACATCATTTCTTTCGTGGACTGAATGATATTCCATTGCATTCATATACCACATTCTCTTTATACATTCTTCTGTTGACAGACATTTGGGTTGTTTTAACCTTTTGGCTATTATAAATAATGCTGCAATGAACATTGGTATACAAGTATCTGTTTGAGTCCCTGAGTATATATCTGAAAGCAGAATTATCAAGTTATATGGTAATTGTGTAGAGGTATTTAGCTTTTTGAGAAACCATCAAGCTACTTTTCACAGCAACTGCACTATTTACATTTTCATCAGCAATTTATGAGTGTTCTAATTTCTGCACATCCTGGACATTTGTTAGTTTCCATTTCTTAATTATTTTTTATTATAACCATATTAGTAGGTGTGAAGTAGTATCTCACTGTGATTTTGATTTCCATTTCCCTAATGATTAATGATGTTGAGCATCTTTTCATGTGCTTATTGGACATTTATGAATATTAGATGAAGAAATGTAAACTTAAGCCAATTACAAAATTTTTATTGGATTATCTCTTTGTTATTGAATTGTAATTTTTTATATATTCTGGATATTGAATCTTTATCAGATATATGATTTTCAAAAATTTTCTCCCATCTTGTAGGTAGTCTTTTCACTTTCTTGATAATGTCCTTTGTTGCACAAAAGATTCTAATTTTGTTAAATAATTTGTTAATTTTTTTTTTTTTTTTTTGCTTCTTGTACTTTTGATGTCATATCTAAGATTTCCTTGACAAATCCAAGGTTAAGAAGATTTCCTTTAAGAATTTTATGGTTTTTGTCTCTTATATTTAAGTCCTTGACCCATTTTGAGTTAATTTTTTAATATAGTTTGACTTTTTATTTCTGCATGTGGAAGCTCAGTTATTGTAGCACCATTTGTTGAAGCCAGCGGTAATTATGAGTGTTTCAATTATTCCACATTCTCATAAAGATGTACTGTTGTCTCTGTTTTTATTCTTCTGTTATCTAAGGGTTTTATACTTTGGTTATAATTTGTATTTAAATGTACAATTATATTTACTGTGAAGGTCAGCACCCTTTCAAAAGTTTATTGGACGTTTGGATGTCCTATTTTATAAAGTGCATGTTCTAGCATTTGTCTATCTTTCCAAATGTGAAAAGCTAATTTGTTTATATATATTGGATAAGAGTCTTTTGCTGCTTAATTTCTTATTCTCTTAATGGTGACTTTTGAAATTCGTAGTTGTATTAGAGTAGAATTTTTAATCTCTTTTCATTGTGATTAATCCTTTTCTATCTGTGTTAATTTTTTTTTGCTAGCCCAAGTTCATGAAGATATTTTTCTGTACTGTCTTCTAGGAGTGTTAATTTGTACATTTATATTTCCACTAAATTTATATTTATTTTGTATATAGTATAATATAGGAATCTATTAGTAGATTCTTTTTTGAAAATGTCAATCAACATACAAGTGGCCCAGCAGCAATTATTGAAAAGGCCATTTTTCCCCTATTGTACTCTAACATTTCAATTTTATATATCAGTGAAATGTATGTATGTGCAACTGCTTTTAAATACACTTTTACATTCTTTTGATCAGCTTACCTATACTTTTACCAATTTTACACTGCACTAATTACTAGAGCATTGCAATAAATCTTGATATAAATTGGAATGAATCATTTAGCTTTCTTTTTCTTCTTGAACATAGTTTGGCTATGTAAGACCCTTCATATTTCTAAACTAATATTGGAAAGAATTTGCCAACTTCAACAAAACAACAGAAAGTTTTACTTAGTTTTGATTGATATCACATTGGATCTGAATATTTAGAAAGAACTGTGATTTTTATAATATTGTGTATTTTCACAAAATCACATTGTATATCTGTACGTGTACAGGTTTGTTGTACATATGTATATCATGTATGTATATACACAAAAATACAATCTGTAATTTCTTACAGCACAGTTTTGCAGCATTTGGTGTTAATTCAAATATATTTTATCATAATTATTATTCAGTTATTTGATATTCTTTTTATTATAATAATTTAAAATTTTATTTTCTAATTGTTTTTAGTATATATAAGAAAAATTAATCTATATATTGACTTTCATATAACCAACACGTTAAATTTATTTATTGATTCCTATAGTTTGCCAATGGATGCTTTTGGATTTTCTATATATGTCATTGTATGATCTCTGAATAATGAGAGTTATTTCTTTCTTTTTACTCTTGTGGTCTTTATTTCTTTTTCTTCTATAACTTGTAATATCATTAATAGAATTTGTAAAATCAGGGACACTTATGACATTTCTCATGTCTAAGGAAATACATTCAATAATTCACTCATAACTGTAAAATTTACAGTATGTTTTTGGTTAATATTCTGTGTCATATTGTATACATTCCCATCTACTTACACATTATCATGAAACTTTTATTGTTGATAGGTGATTAATTTTATCAAATATTCTTCCTAAATATATCAATAATATGCTGTCATTTTCTCATTTTTATTAATATATAATAAATTATATAGATTGATTGAAGAATATTAAGCCACTCTCACATTCTTGTAATAAACCCTAATTGACTTTGAGATATATTATCAGTTTTCATAAATAAATGAATATAGTTGACCCTTGAACAGCACAGGTTTGAGCTGCATGGGTCTACTTGTTTACAGATTTTCTTCCGCTACAGTTACTCCTGAGACAGCAAAACCAACGCCTCCTCTGCCTTTTCCTTCTCAGCCTCATCAACACGAAGACAATGAGGATAAAGGCCTTTTAAATGATTCCACTGCCACTTAATGAATAATAAATATATTTTATGTTCTTTATGATTCTTTTTAATAAAATTTTCTTTTCTCTAGCTTGATTTATTGTAAGAATATAGTATATAATACACATAACATACAAAATATGTGTTAATCAACAGTTTATATTATCAATAAGGATTCTCGTCAACAATGTGCTATTAATAGTTAAGTTTTGGGGGAGTCAAAAGTTACGCACAAATTTTCAATTGCATGGATGGGTCAGCATCCCTAACCTTTCCATCGTTCAAGGGTCAGTTGTAAAATGATTTCATCAGTGTTGGTAACACATTATTCTGTGAATTTTTTTCTCCTAATGATCTTGCCAGAGTTTACTATAAAGAATATTATAGCTTTATAACAGAAATTGTGAAGTGTTCTCATGCTTTTTATGTTCTCTAAAATACTTTTTGTAATATCAGTGCTATTTATTTTCTAAAAACTTGAAATAATTCATTGGGCACATCCTGTGTACCTCAAATTGTGTTGAGGGTATTAATGAATTCATTGTTTTACATAGATACAGGACTATTTAGGCTATTTCTTCTTGAGTCCGTTTCCACAAGTTTTTCGTTTCGTGATATATGCATATGTCATACAAAGTGTTAAATATATTGGCCTGAAATATTTTTAATCTTGTTAAATCTTTAATTTGTAAGAAAGATCTGTAGTAATTATCCAGTTTTCATTAGTGATATGAGAATGTATTGCTTTGTTATTTGATTTTACTTTTTCTTTAAAACATTTCAAACATAAAAAAGTAATTTTGTATATACCCATAAATCTACTATAACAATTATCAAGTCATGATCAATCTTGTTATTTTATTTATACTCCCACTCATTTTGAAACTGCATTACCCATATATTTTGAATTAAATCCCATGAATCTTATTATTTCATTTATACATGTGTTTGTGGGTTTTTTGTTTTTTTCCAGAGTGTCACTCACTCTCCTGCCCAAGCTGTAGCTAGAGTACAGTGGCATGATCTCAGCTCACTGGAATCTCCGCCTCCTGGGTTCAAACAATTCTTCTGCCTCAGCCTCCCAAGAAGCTGGGATTCCGGGTGTGGTGGCACATGCCTGTAATCCCAGCTACTCAGGAGAATCGCTTGAACCTGGAGACAGAGGTTGCAGTGAGCCAAGACTGTGCCACTGCACCCCAGCCTGGGTGACAGAGTGAGACTCCATCTTGAAAAAATAAATAAAAATAAATAAATACATTAAAAAGTACATAAATTCAACTTCCAGGGTATTTGTCAATTCTCCTAACTTTTAAAAAATGATTCTTTTCCTGTGTTACTTTTTCCTCTGTCATTGTGGTAGTTAGTTAACACTAGTAGGACCCCATGGGTTATGCTTCAGTGTTTATGCCCCTTTGTAGTTATTTCCTCTTGAATCCAAGCTTAGCTTATGACTCAAAGACTTTAGAATAGAATATAGCAAAAATATTGCTATGCCAGTCCTAGCCTAAGCTTTAACAACATATAAAACTTCCATTTATGAGCTCTTAGAAGTCCTAAAGTTTCACATGAGAATTTCAGATGAAACTGTGTAAAGAGAAAATATGAAGAGGTCATGTGGAGAGAGAGAACCTTGAGAACTGAAGAATCCGGACATGACTCTAATCTAGCTCTTCTAGCCAGCCCTCCACTGCCCAAATCTCCCTTGCTGAGGCACCAAAGAGCTAAAGAAGCTGTTGCAGCCTTTCTAGTGACAGCAGGCATTGAAGTGAGCGTAGATAAGCCCACTACCTCTGTAAAATCCTGACCCTCAGAATCATGAGCAATCACAAGGGATTGCTGTTTTAAGCTGCAATATTTTAAAGGTAGTCTGTTCCACAGAAGAAGATGAACAAATAGAATGACACTAAGAAGAGGGGTGCTTCAGAAACAAAATATCAAAATATGCAGCACTGACTTTATGATCAGGTGGAAGTTATGGACCTAAAAACCTTGAGGAAACTGTTAGAAGAGCTAAAAACAAATGGACCTTAATGATATTGGCACAAAAAGTAGTGAAGCTGCCACCTTCTCATGTGGAAGATAGCAAATGTGGTTAATAAAGTTGCAAATCTGGCTAAGAAAATTTCCAGGCAGATTGGTGAATGTACCAACTGGTTCCTTTAATTGCCCACAATAAAGAATGTGAGAAGTGAGATGAGCTAAAAGAGGAATTGCTGGAATTTTTTTTTCTCGATATGGCCTCAATCCATTCCAGTAGTGTAAAGGCAACATTCTATGGGGTGTTGGTTTCTTTGAAGGAAATGAAAGTAAGCAACAAGAAGGCATCCAGGGAGAAATCATTCCAGAAAAGTAATGGGCAGCATTTCAGATGTTATGCTTTTATTAGCATCATCATATCTTAATAATGAGAGGACCTCTGGAGGTCTTTTAGCTCTTTGGAAACAGGTCCACGCATATTTGAAATATTGGAAACTAATCCAGAGCGGAAGAATACATTTGCCAATATCACACAAGCTGGTGAGAAGCAGAGCTAAAAATAAAATCTAGTTTTCCTGGCATCCTTCCTGCTGCAAAGCATTGAAGGTCTCTTCCTTTTGCAAAGTGAAACAGGGTAGTGGTAGAGAGATCTCAGTGCTTAACTGTCAAACTGAACCCAGGCTGCTTGATAGTGTCACAGGGAGAAATAATCTAATGGGCTGAAATGAAGAGAGGAAAATAGTTCCCAGCAAGTGGCATCAGCTTATTTGGTATTTTTTTCTCAGCTTATTGTTACAGACATGTTAATGGCAAATCTGAGAAGGTTCTTTTGTGAATCAGGTTATGGCTATGATTGTTCAAAAACTCATTACTAATTTATGAAGAGCAGCAAAACTCATTTTCTCTTAATGTGAAATCACTTCAGCCTGTCAGTAGAAAAAGAATTGTTGAAAAGTGAATTGACCACATGCGGATCCATTCTTTCTTTTAAAAAGAAATGAAGAAGTCATCTAAAAGGAAAATATCTTGCAATAATGAGATATATGTAACACTCAGCCAGAGTTAAGCCCCAGTTAATATGGTTTTCTGAATTGGGCTATTTTTCTCATTTGCCTACTGTGGGTACCACACAGGTAGACTTCATAAACCTGAGTTATCTGTCTATTCAAGAGCAGCAGGGGCTCTTTGACTCCGGATTTCATTAAAACAACAGCAAGATTTTGGGCAATAACTGAATTCACTTTCTGGAATTAGAGACACATAGTTTAATACATACATATTCTTTCCATAAATTGAATGATTTAGGTGATCAAAATGAGTTCTGATCACAATTCCTGGTTACTCCACGTTAAGAAATAAACAGTGACTGTTAACCATAGCAGCTGTAGAGATAGGTCTCTGTGGCGTGAGATTGTTTTTCTGTATTCTGTCTGTGGTTCCTATGACCTCTCTCATGCTCTGTCACTTGGGATATCTAGCTCTTATTCTAGAGTCTTTTAGAGTCTTATTTTTCACACCAGATCATGTGGCCAAAGTTCAGCATTTAACCACAGCGTCTTTGTCTTTTTTTCCTATAGCTTTATCTTCCACTCTCTATTGAAAATCCCTGGATATCTGCTTAATTCATTAAAGTCAGGAGAGGCTGTGGGCACTGCAGCTTTCTGATTGTTTTAAGATTGGCATATCTGCATTATCTCTGCCATGATCATCATTGGTCTAATCCCTCACTTGTTTGTTTGTTTATTTTTAAGGATTTAATTATTTTAGAGCAGTTTTCGGTTCATAGCAAAATGGAAAGGATATAACAGGGATTTCTCATATGCCCTCTGCCCCCTCACATGCAGAGCCTTTCATTATCAATATCCCCTACAAGCATGGGACATTTGTTACAAGTGACGAACCTACATTGATATATCACAATCACCAAACTCCATACTTTATATTAGGGTTTACCCTCGTTGCTGTACATTACATAATTTCGAAAAATTTATAATGATATGTGCCCACCATTAAGGTACCATGCAGAGTATTTTCCCTGTTCTAAAAATTGTCTCTTCTCTGTGTATTCAACCTCTTGATCCCCAACTCCTGGCAACCACTGATCTTTTTACTGTTTTCATAATTTTGCCTTTCCTGGAATGTCATATCATTGGAAATTTATAGATCGGCTTCTGTCACTTAGTAAATAGCACTTAAGATTCTGACATGTTTTTTCATAGCTTGATAGTTCATTTCTTTTTAGTGTTGAATGACATTCTGTTGTTTGAATGTAACACAGGCTATTTATCCTTTCGCCTACTGAAGGACGGATATCTTGGTTGCTTTCCAAGTTCGGGCAATTAGCAATAAAGGTGCTTCCAGCATTCACGTGCAGGCTTTTGTGTGAACAAATATTTTTCATTTCTTTGGGTAGATACCAAGGAATGTGATTACTGGTTAGTATGCTAAGAGTGTTTAGTTTAGTTTTGTAAGAAACTGCCAAACTGTCTTCTAAAGAGGATATACCATTTTGCATTTCCACCAGCAACAAATGAAAGCTCCACTCCAGCATTTGGTCATGACAGTATTCTGGATTTTTCTGGATGCTAATAGATGTACTGCTCCTTTGCTTTTTGATAAATAAGTACATGCATCTTCAACGGAGAAGTGTGCTAGTTGCTTATAGCAAGAGTATAAATCAACATCATCTTCATGAAGCAACAGTTGTATAATTTTAAAACATTAAGATAGATTTATAGTAAATTGATCATGAATATTTTATAGAATAAAATGAAAAAATGGATAGCTTTTAGATATAATTATGGATTCCAAAAGTATTGTTTGAAATGAGCCACTAACTCCATTATCCAGTGAGGGCAATTTTATAAAAAATATGAGACCAATAGCAATAATAACAAAAACAAAAACTTGATACCTATAGGTGTATTTACATTTTGAAAAGCTATTAAATTCTATAGTTTTAAATCTAAAGTGCATTGCTTACTGGTATATCTATTTGTGTGTGATCAGCAGACAGGTTTAACACTTTTGGTTGATATTTTTTTCATATATATGATAATTCACTCAGTTGAATGTTTCTAAGTGAACATCCATCATTTGTTAATATCTTATAAGGCCATGTAATCCTACAAGTCCTAATTCCTGAATCTGAATGCCTAAGATATATATTCTAGTGTCACCACAACTACCCTTTCTAGGTATTTATTGAATATGAGACTACCACATATCTGCATAAGAACCTTCAGGAGCATGCCATCAGGCAAAAAAAAAAAAAACAAAAACACAACAGTATGAGAACAGTGACCAGCAAACTAGACTCCAGGAATCCCCTGAAACAAGTTTTCATCTCAGTACTTAATAGAAGTCATTCTTTAAAATAATGTGATAAATTATGTTCCACACTTGATTATCTAGATTCCAATTTTAAGCCATTAAACACATAGGTAACCATGACACTTCCATAATCTTGTCAAAAATTACTGAAGGTGGAAGTTAAATCTGACATTTTGTCTACTTTTTACATAATAACTATTCCAGAACATGACTGAAGAAATAAACTTAGTATCAAAAGACCTAAATTCAGATAGTAGCTTCCCAATCTATAAATGGAAGGATACCTAGAAGTTATCTAAACTCTGTCAGTTTTCTTATCCATAATATAAGAATAATGAGGTTTAATAAAGCTTTTGCAAAGATTAACATACATGGTGATATATAAAATGACTTTTTTTTTTTTTTTTTTTTTTTTTTTGAGATGAGGTCTTGCTTTGTCTCCTAGGCTGGAGTGCAGTGGTGTAATCTGGTTCACTGCAGCCTCAAACTTCTGTACTCAACAATCCTGCCACCTCAGCCTCCTAAGTAGCTAGGACCACAGGCACGTGCCACCATACCTGGCTATCTTTGCTTTTTAATATGTTTTGTAGAGACAGGATCTCACTACATTGCCCAGGCTTGTCTTGAACTGCTGGCCTCAAGCAATCCTCATGCTTCAGCCTCTCAAAGTGCTGGGATTACAGGTGTTCGCCACTGCATCCAGCCTGCAAAGTCTTTATCTCAGTATCCTGTCTTTATGTTTTCAGAAAACTTGTAAGATTCAGTTTTACTCCCAGAATACTCCTCTCACTATTACATTCCATTTTCTCTTAGGATTTTATCACTCTTTTTTAGATTTAACCTTGATAGTGGTCTTCTTCAATAACAGAGAAAGTTTAGTGGGCATTGGCTCTTCACTCATCTCTGACTAAAATGGAAACAGCCACTTAAGAATAAAGTAATCCTTTCGTGGAACATTTTCATTTTACTATGCAAACATCTGAATTTGACCCATAAAAATCAGTGATAGCCAAAACAGCTATAAAGGATGATATTTAAGGGGGGAAGAAGAAGCAACATGATCCTTGTCTTTGCAGCTCATTAAACTCACTGGTTGTGTGGTAGAATTCCACATCTATTAATAGGTTCGTTTGGATTGTGTGTTGGGCAAACATTGAAGCAGTCAGATGTATAGACTAGGGCAATAAACAGAGGTGAAAGTTGAGAATAAGACCTATTTTTCTCTGGGGTTTCAAAATCTAATTGAGGAGAAAGACATTAAAAAGGCAGCTGATGTACATTTTCATATAACAAGTAGTCAACTTAAACACAGAGTGTAATGAGAGAAGGCACTATCTACCACAAGCTGGGAGTGAGGTGGGCAGTTGCCTGAGTAAGGGGGGAGCATTCAGCAGAAAGTTGTTGCTTGCATGGTGTGAGTAGACTTTATACCAAAACAAAGATGAAGGTCCTCTAAAGAACAGAATACAGTGGCAGAAGCGAGAAAAGCTTATTGATACATACAATCCTAGATAAGAGTCCAATAGGGCCCAAGAGGAGGTGAAATAATTAGCCTCCTCTACTCAGCTCTGCAGTGCTGGAGACTCTGATGACTTCCAACTTCAGGTTTAATACTGTCAAAAGAGAAGCAGAGGCTACCTAAGTGGGCCAGCATGCCTACCATACAATGAGTTAGGCTGTGAAAACTGTATTATCGCTAAAAATTTGACATCTACAGAGTTTTTCTGTGTTCTCTATTCATAATATTTTTAGGGCATAAGAATAGACAAATGTCTTTCTAGAGATTTCCTGACATGAACACTAGTGTGGCAGGATTAGCAAATGATCATATTCCAGGGCATCATGCTACCATGCCATTTAAATAATCTGATTGTTTCATTACCCTTGCATCAGCTAGCTCTTGCAATTGCTAAGACTGATTGTAAAGGAGTTCAAGCAATATGTCTTCTGAAAAAATAAAAGTAAAAACTTCACATTTGGCCTGGCATGGTGGCTTACGCCTGTAATCCCAGCACTTTGGGAGACTGAGGTGGGTGGATCACCTGAGGTCAGGAGTTCGAGACCAGCCTGGCCAACATGATGAAACCCCATCTCCACTAAAAATACAAAAATTAGATGGGCACGGTGGCACGTGCCTGTAATCCCAGGCTGAAGCAGGAGAATTGCTTGAACCCAGGAGGCGCAGGTTGCAGTGAGCTGAGATAGCACCATTGCACTCCAGCCTGGGGGACAAGAGCAAGACTTGTCTCAAAAAAACAAAACAAAACAAAACAAAACAAAACCTTGATGTTTGTTGTTACAACATTAGGGCAAGCTTTCTATAGAAGAGTAATAAAAGGCTGCTAAAAAAAATTACCAAAATCCTACTACTCAGAAATGAAACCAAAACAGAAACATTGTTATTATTTAGTGAACAGCATTCTAGATATTTCTCTGTAGAGACAGACGTATGAATAGACATGTAAATAAATAGAATAATAGATCAATTCATACAATCCCACAATGACAGTCTACACCACACTACATTATTTTTACTTTTATAATATTTAATTTAATGAAATAAAATAAAGCAGAAGTAAAATTACAGCAAAAATAAACTCTATTCTAGCACAAAAAAAATTAATTCTAAAATGTAGTTCTAAATTAAAAACAGCAAAAGCAACAAAAACAAGATAAAGTTAAGAGTATTGTGTCATTTGTTCTATGATTCAACTTGAAATAGTAACTTCACATTCATATTTAATAGAAGAGGATATAATATTTGTACGTCTAGTCTCCATATGGATTGATTTATTTTGTTATATTATTAAGTTTACATTGCCAATGCTTTAAAAAGTTATTCTCCGTTAATCATGATTGACACAGATTTTGTTTCATTCTAATTTAATTTCCATATTTAAATAGAGGGTAGTTTTCAGCATCATTCATTTCACTGAATCTTCACATTCTTGAGTCTGTTATTTTAATTTCTGTCTGGCTTGACGTGTTTTCAAGTCAGGAGTGAGAATTAAAGCTCATGGGTGTTTTCTTCCGTTACACTTGCAAGAGCACATGACTGGCTTCAGAATTCTAGGGTCAAGTTCCTTTCTGTCAGAATTTTGCAGTCACTGCCTCATTGCCTTCCAGCATGGAGCATTTCTGTGGAAAGTCCTCCACCCCAGAGGCCTCCATTTTGATCAGTTTGGCGATTTCTTCCAATAAATATACTGAGCTTCCAATTCTTCTTACTGACTTATTTTCCTTTAGCAATTGTATTTCTTAATTTTCAAAAGCTTTTATGTATTTTATTTTTTGTATTTTTTACTTGTTACAGCTTACTTTACCTTTGAGATGTATAGGTGTTATAGATTTTCTCTCTCTGAACATAACGGCATATCATTTTTAAAAGCTTTTTCCTGTGCCTGTATTGTATCTTTTATTATAGATTTACTTGTAATTATTATTATTATTATTTTTACCTTGATCCTTGCCTTTCACATTTGAGGTTATTGTCAAATCTTGGCTATCTATTCGTTTTTAAGATAGAGGAACCGTAACACTTATTGCAGATGGTATTTCGGTGATGTCACATGTTTGCTTGTGAATTTCTCTGTACTTATTACTATCAGTGTATGGATCTGAACGAAGAAGTTATGCGAGTGATTTACAATTAATGTTAGTACAATGAGATTTTACCCTTCTGTTTGGTAGACTTTATCCCCTTGCTCTACGAATTGTGTTTCCTCCCTCTTTCTGTCCCTTTCCTCCCTTTTCTGTCTAGTCGTGTGCAACATATAGCTCCCATGTTTATGTCCATGTATGCTTAATGTTTAGCTCCAACATATAAGTGGGAATGTGTGGTGTTTTGCTTTTTGTTCCTGTATTAATTTGCTTAGGACTGTGGCCTCCAGCTCCATCCATGTTGCTGCACAGGACATGATTTCATTATGTATATGTACCTGGCCCTTCTCTTAACATATTTCTCCAGAGAATAAATATGTAGTCTTATGCCTCATTCTAGAAAGAACAGGTACTGGTCTCTGGGATGTGGTTAAGAAATGGAAGCTCTTTCTGTTTCTTCTGTGAACTTTCACACCAGCCACCACTAACTGCAGTCGTACTAGTGATCGTTCCTAAATTCATTTGTTCTGCAAAGTTGAATTGCTTGTTTCTTACTAGTTTCTGCAATTGTTTGAGGCTTTTTCACTCACAAGTTAGAGAATGGGACTTCACTTAATTCTTTATTGTGTATTCTTCTTGTTCTGTGTGTTTTTTGAAGGAGAAAGAAGTCAAAAGTTCTCTACTATCTTAAAGTCAAAAATTCATATCTTATTTGTTTTGTTATTTTCTTTGGAAACACCAAATTTATAGCAGACATCGCTTTTCTTGTCATTTCTCTCCATTTTGTAATTTGTGGTAGGCAGAATTCTAAGATGACCTCTAAGAGTTTCACCCCCTGCAGTGTATGTTCTATGTAATTCCAACATCAAGGATGGGCAGACCTGTGACTGTGAGGGATAGTTACTCTCATGAGTATATAAAGCTACATAAGACTTCTTCCTAGTCCACTGGAGAGAGATGCTTCTGCTGGTTTTGAGTGAGTGAGCAGCCATGTTGTGACAGGGCGTGGCCAACAGCCAGCAACAACACAGAGACCTCAGTCTTACACCTGTAATGAATTGAACTTTGCCAGCAACTGGATGAGAACTACAGGAAGCCAGTGCCTTAATGGCAACCTGATGGGATCCTGAGCAGAAGACCTGGATAACTCAGGGTAGGCTCTGGACCCACAGAAATAGTAATTTCTGTGTTGTTTTGTGTTATGTTGTTTTAAGCAACTACATGTGTGACAATGGGTTATGTAGCAATGGAAAACTACTATCACACTTGATCATATAATTTTATTCCCCTGCTTTAACTTGACGCTGTATCTTATGGCAGGACCATCTTTCCAAAGAAATGTATTAGATGCTCTGTGGCAGCCTACTTATGTGACTTTAATTCCTGTGATGATTATAATATTTTATTTTTGTTGTAAGCTTCTCAAATTTACTTTTTATTTTTTCAATTTTCATGACTTTTTAAACCTTCTATCTTTTTTTTCCAACTTAAATTGGTATAATAATATCATTCATTTGTTTTCAATCATGAGGGGGTATTTGTATGAATTCTTCCTTTGTTTCCTGAGTGATTTCCTTTAGAATGAGTGCTCTTCATTAACCTATTGATTATCATCCTCTCCTCATCACCACCATCATCAATCACCCTTCTCTCCACCCCTTTCCCTAACTTTCATTCTCAGGATTTCAGAATGTGTCTTCTGACTTCCTTGAGTCATTTGCCTAATTTTGTTTTTTAATTACCTTTTATTTTAGATACAGGAGACACATGTGTAGGATTGGGTATATTGGACCCAAGTAGTGAGCATAGTACTCAACATGTAGTTTTTTTAACCTGTGCCCCTTTCCTCCCCTTTCTGTCTAGTCGTGTGCAACATATATTGTTTCCATGTTTGTGTTCATGTGTGCTTAATGTTTAGCTCCAACATATACGTGGGAATATGTGGTGTTTTGCTTTTTGTTCCTGTATTAATTTGCTTAAGACTGTGGCCTCCAGCTCTATCCATGTTGCTGCACAGGACATAATTTCATTATAGTTTATGCGGCCTGGTATTCCATGATGTATATCTACCACATTTTCTATATCCAATTCACTGTTGATGGGCACCTATGTGGAATCCATGTCTTTGCTATTGTGAATAGTGATGTGATGAACATATATGTGCATGTGTCTTTTGGTAGAATGATCTATGTTTCTCTGAGTATATACCAAGAAATAGGATGACTGGGTTGAATGGTAGCCTTGTTTTAAGTTCTTTGAGAAATTTCCAGACTGCCTTTTACAATGGCTGAACTAATTTACATTCCTACCAACTACATATGAGCATTCCTTTTACTTCAAAGCCTCGCCAACATCTGTTGTTTTTTGACTTTTTAATAATAGTCTTTCTGACTGGTGTGACATGGTACCTCATTGTGGTTTTGATTTGCATTTCTCTGATGATTAGCGATAATGAGCGTTTTTTTCATTTTTGTGGGCCGTTTATATATCTTCTATTGAGGAGTGCCTGTTATGTCTTTGTCCATTTTTTTATTGGGGTTATTTGCTTTTAACTTGTTGATTTGTTTAAGTTCTTTATAGATTATGAATATTAGACCTTTGTCAGATGCTGATATGGTTTTGCTCTGTGACACACACAAATCTCATTTCAAAATGTAATCCCCAAATGGCCCAGGAGGGACCTGGTGGAAGGTCATTGGATTATGGGGGCAGTTTCCCCCATGATGTTCTCATGATAGTGGGTGAGTTCTCACAACAGCTGATGGTTTTACAGTGTGGCACTTCCTTTTTTCCTTGCTCTCTCTCTCCTACCACCAGGTAAGACGTACCTTCTTCCCCTTGACCTTTTCCCATAATTGTAAGTTTCCTGAGTCCTATCCAGCCATGGGAACTGTGTGTCAATTAAACCTCTCTTTTTTTTAATAAATTACTGAGTCTCAAGTAGTTCTTTATAGCAGTGTGAAAACAGACTAATACAGATACATAGTTCATTAATATTTTCTCCCATTCCATAGGTTGTCTGTTTATTCTGTTGCTGTGCAGAAGCTGTTTAGTTTAATTAGGTATCACTTGTCAATTTTTGTTTTTGTTGCAATTGCTTGGGGACTCAGCCAAAAATTATTTGTCAAGGCCAATGTTGACATGAGTATTTCCTAGACTGTATTCTAGTGTTTTTATAGTTTGAGATCTTACATTTAAATATTTATTCCATCTTGAGTAAATATTTGTATTAGTGAAAGATAATAATTTGGTTTCATTTTTCTGCTTACGGCAAGCCAGTTAACCTAACACATTTATCAAATGGCAAATCCTTTCCCTATTACTTGTTTTCCTTGACCTTGTTGAAAATCAGATGGTTGTAAGTGAGCAGCTTTATTTTTTTAGTTTTCTATTCTGTTCCATTGGTCTCTGTGTCTGTTTTTGTATCAGTAACCTGCTGTTTTTTCATTGTAGCCTTATTGTTTGAAGTTAGGTAGTGTGATGCCTCTAGCTTGGTTATTTTTGTTTAGATTTGCATTGGGTATTTGGGCTCTTTTTTGGTTCCACATAAATTTTAGAATAATTTTTCTAATTCTATGATAGCTTGATAGGACTAGCATTAAATCTGTAAATTGCTTTGGGCAGTATGGCCATTTTAATGATATGGATTTTTCATTATCACAAAACATTAAAACATTCCATGAGTGTGTGACTTTACCCTGCCCTTTAGCTAACTTTAAGACTTTTTTTCTTTAGTGTTGACCTTGATGAATATTATACTATGTGCCTTTGAGGTGGTCATTTCACGTCATATCTAGCTGGGGTTCTGTGTGTTTCTTGGATTTGTATGTAAACCTCCCTAAAGAGATAAGAGGAATTTTCATGAACTATATCTTCAAATATATCTTCCAAGTTGCTTATTCTCTCTCCTTCTCTCTCAGGAATGACAATGAGTCATAGATTTTGTTGCTTTACCAAATCCCACATTCTTAGAGGTTTCATTTATTTTTCTTTATTTTTTTCCTTATTTTTGTCTAACTGAGTTAATTTAAATAACCAGTCTTCAAGTTTTGAGATTATTTCCTCAGCTTGGTCTATTTCCGCTGCTAATACTTCTGATTATTTGATAAAATGCGGATAAAGTGAGTTTTTCAGCTCTAGAATTTAAGTTTGGTTATTTCTGAAAATGGCCATTTTATCTTTCAGTTCTTGGATTGCTTTACTAAATTATTTGAATTCCTTGAATTGAATTTCTACTTTCTCATGAATCTCAGTGAGTTTCCTGGCCACAGGTGCTGCATTCTGTGTCTGGTATGTCAGTCATTCAGACTGGTTAAAAACCATTGCTGGGGAGCTAGTGGACTCATTTGGAGGTAAGGGTACACTCTGACTTTTTGGATTGCCAGAGTTCTTGTGCTAATTCTTTCTCATCTGGGAGGGCTGGCATTTCTTTAACTGTGGTGTAAGTTGAGAATAGTCAGTTGGTTTAATTTCTGAATGCTTTTAGAGACCCAGGGCCCTGTACAGAATCTTTATGTGTGGATAAATTTTTGAATTTGGTTTCACAGCTGTCTATATTAGCAGGATAAAATTTAGGTGTTGTAGTTTGGGCGGCAATCCAGTAAATGAGGCTTAACAGTAATGGCTGGTAGCTAGGTTAATACCTGGTCACAGGGCTTTTTGGTACTTCCTGGGTTCACAGATATGCTCTGCAGTGGGGAGGGAGGGAGATGGTTCCGTCAATAGATCTGCTCGTAAAACTTGAGAGAGCTCCCTCTGATAGCTGGTGCTGTGCTCACATTTCTTTTGTTAGATTTTCTGGGCCTCATGGTCTTCTTGGGCAGAAGCTGTGGCAGGGAAATATGCTTTTTGGACTGGACCTGAGAAGGGAGGCATGTTCCACTCTTACCCCAGCTCAGGAACCCATGCATCTCACACCTCTCAGGGCTCTGAGAGTAGGGGCTCTTTCTCTGGTTGAGTGCTAGCCCCAGATCTTGGTTCCATACTCCCAAGCTGCACACTACAGCCCTGGGGGCACTGGGATATCCTATGGCTTGGGTTTGGGTTCTTGCTGCACTGGGAGATACAGTGTGCTCCAGGGTCATGAAGAAAGTATGCAGATGCAACTACACAGTCAGGCCGGCCTTCCAGGGCTGCACCATGCACCTGCTCCTATAGGGCAGCTAGGCATGGACCCTGGGAGGGGCTGGTAGGCAGAAGGGCTTGCAAAGCAGACACACCCCAGTCCTGCAGGAAAGCTGGCCCAACTCTCTCCTGGCTTGGAGGTCAGTAGGGGTCCATGCCTCCCAGAGGAGAATGGAAATCCCTGGAGAATGGGCATCTATGGCTGCTCTTGCCTGCAGCGGTCCAGCATACAAAAGCTCCTGGGCTCTGTGCTGTCCAAAGGTCTGTCTCTGACTGCTCCCCAGGGAGATCCCCTGCCAGCTCCCACATCCATGGTCATGTAAGGTCCCTTGTAGCTAGAAAATCAGATGCTCATGGCGAGAGTGAACCATCCCTCAGTTCCTTCATTCAGTCTTTTCCTAGAATTGTTTGGGGCCAGGAATTAGCCCTGGCATTTGGGTAGCTAACTCAGGCTTTACAGCTTCCTCCCTCTTCAGCCTTGGTTTCGACTTTGCCTCTCCATCCACTTTCAGCATTTTCTCCCTGAATACCTGTTCAAATTATGGTGGTTTACCGAATAATTTGGCCTGTCTTGAGAGGAGTGGCACTTCCTGGCTGTGTCTAGTTGGCCATCTTGTTCGTCTCCTCTATCTTAAAATGGAGTCAACCAATCCACTACAAATAATGTGATTTGAGGAAGTCCAAAGCTCTAATTCAGGTTTTTATTTGTTTGTTTTGTATGCTTTCCTGGTTTGTTTTTTTGTTGTTGTTGTTAGAAAAACTATCTCAACAAATTCATTTTATTCTCTCCAATAAATGTACATCTCATCTAAATTTTGGTATTGAGCTTTATTATACACCCTATTTCCAACCAAAAAGACTTGTTGTTTTTAAGTGAATGCAACTTAATTATCCTACTTCTATTATTTAGATACTATCATTCCTTCTATCTGGAGGTCTCTGTAATGGCTGCATTAACAGTACTCAAAAGTAATGTGGATGATAATAATTGTGAATTTTGTTCTTGTTTTGAAATCTGTCTTTAATCATCTCATGTAAAGTTGTAAGCCTTTGAAGCAGTTGAGAATTTCATACAAAACATTTCTGAAAGATAAATTTTCTCATATTTTCTTGGACACATTGATTGATCATTTTAGCTAGTCTCTGAAGAAATCCATGAAAAAGTACTTGTTACTATTTTTACCCACAATAGCATAATT